>NW_020954571.1:21825880-21833608 GCF_900497805.2 Vombatus ursinus | reverse complement strand
GATAGATAGATAGATAGATAGATAGATAGATAGATAGATAGATAGATGGATGGATGGATAGATAGATAGATAGATAGAGGGCACAGGGTGAGTTGAAGATGAAGGAGTCATATCTGGAGAATAAAATTAAGGGGTGAGAGAGGATTATACTAGGAGAAGGAGAAAGGGAAAGGTAGAATGGGGTAAATTATCTCACAAAAAAAACAGAAAAGAAAAGGCTCTTTCAGTGGAGGGGAAACGGGGGGAGGTGAGAGGGAATGAGTGAATCTTATTCTCATAGAATTTGACTTAAGGAGGGAATAACATACACACTCAATTAGGTGTGGAAATCTGTCTTACCCTATAGGAAAATAGGAGGGCAGATTGGGAAAGGGGATAATCAGAACAAATACTTCAAAAGAAAGAATAGAATAAATGGGGGGGCGGGATAGGATTAAGGGAAATAGAGTTAGTTTTTCACAGTATGTCTACTATGGAAGTGTTTTGCATTACTACACATGTATAACCTGTATTGAATTGCTTGCCTTCTCAATGAGGGTGGGTGGGGAGGGAGGAAGGGAGAAATTTGGAACCAAAAGTTTTAAAAATACATGTTTAAAAAAAATGTTTTCACATGCAACTGGGAAATAAGAAATACAGGAAATGGGGAACAGAAATCTATCCTGCCCTACAGGAAAATAGAAGGGGAAGGGGGGGAGAGATAGCAGGGAAAGCAGACTAGGCCATCTTGGGGTGGGGGGAGGGGCGAGATGGGGTGAAAATGTGGAACTCAAAATCTTGTGGAAGTAAATGTTGAAAATTAAAAATAAATAAATTTATTAATTAAAAAACTTTGTTGACTTTAAAAAAAAACAAATCCTAATGAGTTGCCTGAAATACAAAGTAACTTATCTAGAGTCACACAGCTGGTAAGTGCCAAAGTTGGGATTTGAACCTAGGTCTTCCTGACTCCAAGTCCAGCCCTCTATCCATTCTATCATGCTACCTCTGCAAATCACTCCACATTACTGGTAAAAAAAACAAACAAACAAAAAAAAAGGCAAAAAAACAAAAACAAGCAAAACAAGTAAGAAAACAAATAAATAAACAAACAACAACAAAAAAAAACCACCCATACCATACACCCTGATGATGGGAGACCAAGAATGTCTAAGTTGTAATGCCAGTTGTATCATGGATTAGCTAGATGAACTTGAATAAGTTACTTTCCCACTTGGACCCTAATTTGTAGTTATTGTTTTTCCCTCTGTAAGATTGTAGGGGTTGGATTAGATGAACTCTAAGACTCCTTTCTAGCTGCAAATTCTATATTCCTCTGATGAGGGAGGGAGGGAGTAAGCATTTATATAGCACCTACTACATGCCAGGCACTGTGCAAAACACTTTTATAAATATTATCTCATTTGATAATTTGATAAATATCTCATTTGATAATATAAATAAAATTAAAAAGTTAAAAATAATAAAATAAAAATCTTCAGAAATGAGTGGCAGCATATGATTACTTTGTATCATGCTAAATGATACCCTAGTGTCCTGAAAAATGGTTAGGGAGCTTCTAAAGACATTGAACTTATTTCCCCAGGGCGGAGGAGGGTTTCATCACAGAGAGAACGCAACTCATAGGGAAGATTTGAAGATGTTAATAATGATCAGAACAGTTAGGCCAATTAAAATTTATTTATTTATTTATTTTTTGCTGAAGAAAAAGATCATTATTCAACAAAGGTCTGTTTTGCAGGAAAGCTATCTTTACCCTCCAATAATTCTTGTGGTGAGCAATACAAAATGGGGGATCCACATGTGGAATATCAAAGATGACAAGGTGTCCCTAAGCCAGTGAATAGCCTGCTCAATTTAATACCACCCAGGTGAGAGAAAGCTCCATGCTTTCCATGACATTGGCTGGGGTTCACAAGGTATGTTACTCTGCATTCAGGATCAGGCAAAGGGGTCAGCCAAGATGTTTCATAAAACACAATCCCCCTAGAAAAAGTGGACAAAAAGTAGATTCATGTAACACTTAGAGACTGAGGCCAGATTTTAAACACAGAATATGAGAAGGGCTAAAAGCAAAAGAGCATGTCCATAAATAGAGCAGGCAGTTGGAAAAGGGGAAGCAGTGGTAAGAGCAGAAATAGCATTGGTCTTGGATTCACCAGTTATAGGTTGGAATTCAAGCTCTGCTACTTATTACCCATGGGTTACTTTGGGCAAATCACTTTTTACTATTCCATCCCAGCCATCTTTTTTGTATCTACCCTAAAACTTCTTCCTCCAGACCACCAGACCTCCAGAGACCATCCCCTGAGAGGTTTAATTCAATCAGTTCTGAAAATTCCACTACTATCCTGATTGATAACCAAAAATGTCACATGGCTAATTGGTCATGAATATATATATACAGTCTGTCTATCAATCTATCTTGTCCCAGGCATGCTTCATATTCCAGCCTTGCCATCTTCTTTCCATATGCCTTGCTGTTGAACCCTGTGGACTACAGAATTTCTAGATATCATGCCCTGGAATATTTATCCCTCATCTCTGGAAGTCCCATGTTGGGGCCCACAATTTCCTGACAATTGCTTAACTACAAACTATCATTGCTGAAAGGCCCATCATATCTAGCTAGCCCCAGCCACACTTTACAATCTACCCTAGCCATTTTCTTTTCTTCTGGAATCATAATCAAGTCAATACTTTTATTGTGCTATACCATGCCAGTACTGTTCACTTTCAGCCCAGTTCAGCCCCTCACTCTCCAGACTACTTTTCCACAGTGACTTTAACACACTGGACATATCTTGACTTACATGGCTCCTACTCTGCATGGTGAGTTCCTCTCTAGAACTGCCATGTTCTGAAATATCTACCCAATAGCAGCCATGGTTACTTCTAACTCTTTTTAGTTTCTGTCCCGCCTGGGGGGGGGTATGGGTGGGTGTATGGGGGGGTGGGGGGGGGGGGGTGTTGGCTTGTGTTTGTACTTCCAAAGCTTAGCACAGTGCCTGGCACACAGCGAGTACTTAATAAATGTCATATCTAACCTCTAATTGTTATTGGAAAGGGCAGGTCCATCAATTCATCTAGTGCTTCATTCACTAAAACTTCCTAGTTATTATGACTTCCCTATATACATGGTTTCCCTCATCTGAGTGTCAGCTGCTTAACGGAAGAAACTCTCTCAATTTTATATTTGTAACCCCAGCACTTAGTTCAGTGGTTGGAAAATAGTAAACAGTTAACAACAATGATAGCACAGTGCTTGTTACATAGTAAGTACTTAGTGAGTGCTCAGTGATTGAATAGTAGCTAACATTTATTTACCACCTTAAGATCTGCAAAGATTTTTACATATGCTAATTCATTTTATGCCTACAATTCTGTGGGGTAGGTACTATTGTTAGATACATTTTACAAAAGAAGAAACTAAGGCTAAGAGAGGCTAAGTGCCTTCCCTGGGGCAAAATACCTACTAAGTGTCTCAAGCAAGATTCAAAGTCAGATTTTCTTCATTCAAAGTCCAGTACTCTGTTTATTATGTTTCCTAATTGCCACTTAGTAAATAATTTTTGGTCATTCATTTTTCATGTATTGATACCTAGATACCTAAGTCTGTTTCTTTATCTGTAAAATGAAGAAGTTGTCTAGATACTTTCTGAGTTCTTTTTCATTTCTAAATTCTATGATCCTCTAAACATTGGGAACTAAGGATGGAGACAGAAAGAAATCCAGTCTATGAGCAAAGCAAGGGTCAACACAGTAGGCAAAATAGGTCATCAAAAGTCCAAGATTATAGCTTGTTTGTAAGATGTTCTGCTGATTGTCATGTTCAGTGAACTTAAAGCATCTGTGGGTGTTTAAGAACATTTACTAGCCCCATCCGATTGATGTTTCTAAAAGACACTGTTGGTTTCTGGGAGCAGGGAAAGGGAATGAGCTCAGCTTACCTTTACAGCTTCCTAAATGAGAAACATCTGTGTTAAAGATGGTGGATTTGAACCATCACAGAGTCTTTGGGCACACTTCTACCCTGTTATGACAAAAGTTGTCTTCATATGATAATGTATAAAATATTCATATATACACATAAAACAAATGTATCATGTATGTGCATAAGGTATGAATACACTCGTGGGGGTGGGGAGAGAGGTGGATAGAATGGCTAAGAGAAAGGGAAATAAGACACCATTGTTCTCTATCAATAGGCTAATTCAATTGACACCAGGTGCCAACAAGCTGACAGAAATGGGGTCATGGAAGGTTTCACCATTGTATTTTCCTTTGTCTCCTCCATCATCCCAGTGACTTTCAATATGAGATTAACAAAATTTAACATGCTAGCATGCTGATGGGATTTGATGAAGAGCAGCTAACGAGATGTGAAAGCACTTAATAAAAATGACCCACTCTTGCTGATATGCAGCCCATTAATTACCTGCCAAAAATCCTGGTTGTATGCTTCCTGCTGGAATTGATAGTGGGCATTCAACGTTAGAAAGGAGTAGGGGGGTGAGTAGGAAGAAAGGTTTGACATGTTATATCATGTAATGTCACTCTACATCAAATTACCTTGTACCGTCTAGAGCTACATTTTGTCAGATTGGTTTAGAATTAGATTCAGAGCAACCTAGAGTGACATATTGTAATCCAAAATTCTCATCTCCAATTTGCCAAAATTCTGGGAGTTTTCATTGCTGAGGCTACATTTTGTGAATCAAGTTTCCCTGACAAAAGAAATGGTAAGGCAATATAGTATTTTAGAAAAACCTCTCAACTAGATATTAGCGAACCTGGATTCTTGGCTTCTTTGTGACTGATGTACCATATGAACTTGTTTTGGCCTAACAGCCAAATCCTAACTAACCTCAACATTACCCAGAAAAGTTAGGCTAATATTCCTTACTTTAATACTTCAGTGAATCTATTCAACTTCACCATCCTCTACACTTGAATCCCTTGCTCCTCCATTCTTTTGCCTCTCATGCCTTGCCAAACTCCAACCCTGAATTATTCCTACCATCTGCTCCTCTGCTCCTACTCATATGCTGCTGAATAGAGCTAAAGGACGTCACCCAAACATGCCAATGAGTTCCACTACAAAATCATGTTATCTAATCTCACTCGGGCCCTCACTGCAGTAAGATGATTATTTTACTGATCTCTGACCCACACACCACAGATTCTCTTTTCTGCTTGATTTTCTCAAAGCAGCTAGTCCCCACCCCCTTCCCAATTTCAGAGAGGACTTCCATTCCTACTTTGTCAAGAAAATCAAGGCTGTCCACTATGAGCTCCTTCTCCTTTCCTTCCCTTCATCTCACCAATCCTTGACATCATTTCTCATAATCTCCTCCTTTGTGCTGGGTTCTGGTAAAGATGTGGTCTGTCTCCTCACTAAGGCTTATCTCTCTGAGTGCACTGACCAGAGTTTGTATTTCTTCCATTTGTACACATTGAAACCCAGCAAAACATGATCTGTGCAATTTCTGCCTATGTCTTTCCTCGAATTCTGTGTAGAAGACCTGCCCAATATCCGGAGGCCTTCCTTTGACTCTTTTGATATTTTTTGTGACCACCCAGAGAGCTTTGTAACCAACCCACCTTTTGTTATTTAAATTGTGGATACCAGTGCAACACTCAAGTTGTCTACATTCTATTACTTAATTGACGAGCTCACCTCTTTTTATAGTCATACATATCCTTGATGATGACTTTTATGATCCTTGTCCCATGCAAGTCACTGTTGCTAACATGCCTGCCTACACCCAGAGGGTGTGTTTCCGTTGCTCTTTCTTGCAAGGCTAATATTACATCATACATACATGCTCATCTGTTAGACTTACTGGCATCCCTCCACAACTGAAGTGCTAATAAATTATTGATCACATCATTGAAAATCTCCTTGTTCTTCCAAGAATAAAAAAAAAACCTAGAGTTCTGTTCCTTAAGATTCAGATCAGCCAAATAAAGTTGTAATCATCCAAGTCCTTTAGCAGGAACCTATGATGATACATTGAGCTGACCAACCTCACCTGAGTATGCCTTGGGAGAAAGCCTCAGAGATTGGGAGATGAGACCTGGAGGCAAATCAACTCACTCTCTGTATACTGGAAGACAACTTGTTTGGCCTGCCCAGGCCTCTGTTGACCTAGCTTTAAAGTAGTGGACAGAGCCACTGTAAACCAGATGCTACATTTGAACAGTCTCACAAAATTGTATTACTACGGAAGATGGCCATTCATTTGTTCATTCCCGAGGTCAATTGAACAAGGAAAGCATGGAGTGTTGGCTATTTCCTGAATAAGTGAGATGATAGAAAACAGAACAGGGTGCCAAATTCCTAGAACAATAGGTCACATGGGCCTGAAATGGACATAGAGCTTGCTTATTAGTTTAAATAGGCCAAGATTCCCTTACTCAGTATGTTGTACATTCTTCCAGGGATAGTGAAGATAAGGTAACCAAGAATAGGCCTTGTATGTGCCTTCTAATGGAATTGTCCAGTTAGCTCTTCTGCCTCATTCTTTACCATTCCTTCATCCCCCAAAACCTTTCCTTTTCTATTTTCCAAATAGTATTCCTTTGTGGTTGGCACCTAGGATCACATTATGGACCATTCTTCTCTCAAGCAAATGACCCCAAATAATTTATTGACCCAAATAATTTATTGGCCATTATTTAGATGTGTTTATGGCCGTCTTCCTTCAAAGGTCTGTGGTGCAACATGACTCACTTTCAAACTGACAATGTGTTTACCTTACCTAGGTTGTCTTAAGTTGATTGAATTCAACAATAATTTATTAATCTCCTTCAGTGTTCAGAGCATGGAGCTAGGTGTTAGAGGAAACACAGAGTTTGCAGATACTCAGTCTCTACTTCCATGGAGTTCACAGTCTAGATTAGGAGGACAAATCACAAACATAGGTCACAAACCAAGTACAATAGTATATGTGTTTTTGAAAGATGAGAAACAAAGGCTATGTGAGATCAAAGGGAGAAAGAATAGAAATTATAATAATAGCTAACATTTACATATGGCTTTAAGATTTACAAAGTGCTTTATATATCTTATTTCATTTCATTCATCACAACAACCCTGTCAGGTAAGTGCTATTATTGTTCCCATTTTATAGATGAGGAAATTGAGGTTGAAAGAATAGACTTGTCTAGAGTCACACAATATTAGAGACCAATGTGGCAAAAGGAAGAGGTGGAGCGAATTAGGGGAAGCTTCATTTGGAAGGGGCATTTGAGTTGGGTCATTCACTTGGTTTTTACAGCCATCAAGGTGGTTCTATCAGAAATCTATCCTCTCATTTCCAAAGGCAGAATGGTCTCTTGTTTGGGGCAGAGACTCATCCCCTCATGGGCTGAACAGGGAGAAGAGGGTTGGGACATTAGAGTATAGCCCTGCAAACTGATACCTCCTTGACTTAATTTATTATGAAGGCTTGTGGGCTCCAGATGAAAAGCCTGCCCTTCTACATCCTGTGTATACTCCAGTCAGATTAGTGTTCCCATTTGGAGAAGCCTCATTGCTCTTCCTGCCCACCTCCTTTCCTCCTGCCCCACCCCCTCTGGGGTAAACACAGGCTGGCTGTCCTGAGTGAGTACTGACAAGGCCTCATGCAGCCTACCAGTGATTTCACTGAACAAGATGAGAGAGAGAGAGGGAGAGAGGGAGAGAGAGGGAGAGAGAGAGAGAGGGAGAGAGAGAGAGAGAGA
>NW_020954571.1:21777427-21825780 GCF_900497805.2 Vombatus ursinus | reverse complement strand
GTGAGAGAGAGAGAGAGAGAGAGAGAGAGGGAGGGAGGGAGGGAGGGAGGGAGAGGGAGACAGAGAGAGAGAGCTGCTTAGCAGACAGTGCTCTTTGTCTGCGGGGTCTTAGTCACAGCCCAGATTCAATAGACTCTTCTGTGGCAGGCATATTTTCAAATGCCAGAAAAGCATCTGACAGTGTTGAATGTTTGGGAGTTTATTGTTTAGGAAGATTAAGCACCGTCCCCTGTTCAATCATTTATTAAACGGGAAAGCAGAGGAGAGGAGGCCAATGAGCGTCTGGTTCTTTCAGTGAGTTTTGCAATGGGGAAGAGATTCTCTTGTTTCTTTACGTGCAAAAACAAGATGAGCTTTGGCTTGCACACAGCCAAAATGTCAGAGCCACAGGCTGGCCATATCCCAAACAATTGACTAGCATCCCCCTTGCCAGAGGCTTAATGGACCAGTGATCAAGCAGCATGGTGCTGAGATTTTAATTTCACTCATTCATTTAATAAATAGTTATTGACTGAAGATGAAATGTGGAATGATAAAGGATGCAAAGATACAACCTCTCCCTACAAGTTGCTTACAATCTAAGTGGGGAGATGTAGATCTGTGAACTATCAAAGATCTAAAAAGCAATTTTTGTCCCACACAGAATTTGAACAAAAACATAGACACATATAAACCAGTCTAACAATGGTTATTTTTTTGGCAACAGTAATAATAATGTGACAAGTATAGGGAACTTCCTATAAGGGATCCATCTCTACCAATGCAACTTCTCTGCAACTTAGAATCTGAGAAAGTTGGTTAGAGCTCAGAGAGGTTGGCACTTGCCTAGTTAATCTGTGTCGGAAGTGGAACTCAAACCCCAGTCTTCCTGATTCTGAGGCAGACTATCTACTCTGCTATACGGTCAGATCAAGGACAAATAATGATAAGCCTTTTCTCATATTAATATGAAATGTGATTTTTTTGCTTATCTATTTTAGAATGAATGTTAACTTGACCTTAGGTGTGAGAATAAAATGCTCTTTTGCTGCTGTTAGGAACTTCAGGTCACATATGGTGTATAGACAATGGATCCCAATATAATTTCAAGGGAAATGTTTCAAAGAGAAAATTTCAGCAAGAGAATGATCATTAGGGGGTGTGGGTTAGTCACAGTTTCTCCCAAATAGTTGAGACTTGAGCTGGGCCAAAAAATGGGTTTAAAATTTCCCTATTAATCAGATAAAAGCTAAAAAAAAAAATGTGAGGGTGGGAAAATTAAACACGAAAAGTTTTTTTTTTAATTTTTTGTGTTAATACTCAGGTACTTTTCTGATTACACTTGAAAGGCTTCAGGAGTTTAGAAACACAAGGCATCTGTAATTGATAATGTCTTGGTCTAGACGCAGAGCCTTCAAATGTTGTCTCTGATGCTTGCCTGTGTGATCACAGATAAGTCACATAACCTCTCTTGGATTCAGTTTACTCATCTGAAAGAATAGGAGCAGGGTGACAAAAAGTTCTCTGAGGCCCCTTCCAACTGTAGATCTATTATCCTTGATGATCTGATAACTTAAGAGTGAGACTTAAGACTTAATTAGTGTCCTAATTGCTGCTAGAGAGATATCAAAGGAAGATCTATTTGATTCCAATTGAAAGCTCACCTTTGTCTAGAACTCAAATTCAATTAGGGTAGGTCTGAAGGTCCCATCTTGGTTTTAGCCCAAGAATGCTCTATCCCCATAAGAATATCTGTTCTGCATTAGATATATGCTATAGGCGAGTTCCTACTTGTGTATGTGCAGACCTAGGGAAAAAATCTAGCAAACTCAGTCTCTTCTTTCTATTAACTTTCAGTTAAGATGATGCTTTCAGTAAGACCAAGCTTGAACCATTCTACAGAGGACCCCACTCATTTTGTTTTGAAAGGTCTCCAGAAAAGGAGATCTCATTATTTCTCTACATCGCTTGGTTTTAATATTTGGCAACATTTGCTGCCAGGAAATTCTTCAGTAAAATTAAGGTGAAGATTTTGGGGCTCATGTCTTAGAGCAGAGCATCCAGAAATTGATCAATCATATATTTACTGTACATTGCTTTGTAGGAGATACTATAGGAGATGCATGGAACTATTTTGCCTTAGCACATGCTTATCCCTTCAATGCATGCTCTCTCAACTCTACCTTCTTTCAAAATTTAACCCAGGTACTAACTCCTACGGGAAACTCCTCTTGATCCCCCTAGCTATTAAGTATTGTATCCCTCCTCAAGTTATATGGCACTTTCTTGTCTGTGTGAATTTTGTATCCAGTCAGTTCCTTTGTAACTCCATTAGAGGCAGAAGTCTGGGCTGTTTGGTCCATGACCATGAAAGCTCCTGAGGACAGGAACTGCTTTTTGTTTTGTTTGTATCACCACTATGTAGCAAGTGTCTTGCACATAGTAGGTGCTTTAAAAATGGCTTGTCGGTTGAGTCTGGGGAGGGCAAAGATCAAATTATAAACTCCTCGAAGGTAGAAACTTTATCTTAGACTTCTATGTAACCTCATAGTATCTGGTAAAGTGTTGACACAGATTGATCCACTAAAGTCCTCCTCTGGTGTTTCATCATGGCACTAAAATGACTCTGGTCTCCTTTAACTCTATGCTGAAGTGGGGCTCTGTTTCTGGACAGGAGGGGGCACCATCCCAAGCTTCATTTTTTTTTCTGTACAGTTGTTTTCAGAAGTAATTCTGGGGACCAGTAAGTTTTTGGTTCTTTCAAGGTGGTATGATTAGGGACAGATGTGTTTATTACTCTCCTGCTCTGTGCTCTGGTCTGTGAGCGACCACAGGCACTTTTTTCTACCCTGGAACCTTCACCAGTGTCCCAGAGCCCTGAGAGTAGCCTCAAGCTCTGATGTAGTGCTCCTCCCCACTCAAGGACTGAGACCCAGGACTGCGATGGAGATCCAAGTATGGGCAATGCAACAGAGTCCTGTCCCTGGTGCCTGCAAAGGGACCCTTGTAATCTTCTGACAAGTTGTCCCATCCCCTTACAGTCTGTGGGCTGAGAGGTCAGGAAACCACCACTGCCACCACTGATTCAGTTGCCCTGAGGCTTGCTCCTAGTTTGGGGGGCCTGGTCTGCACTCTTCTCTCATCCTGATGCAACAGACTTTTCCTGTGGATCTTCTAAGTTGTCCTGCACTGGAAAATTGTTTCACTCTGTCCTTTTGTAGGTTCTGCTGCTCTACAGTTTTAGGGGATATTATTTAAAGGTATTTGGAGGGGTTTTGGGGAGAGCTCAGGTGAGTCCCTTGCCTTTTCTCCACCATCTTGGCTCCACCTCTCATAACCCTGGTCTCTTGAAGACTTTGCCAGCAGAGCACAAACTCTAAAACATTCTACCAAGATGGAAAGATCTGAACTCCAGGCCCAATGTCAGACTGTGTCTATCATCCCAGGACTAGTCTAAGGCCATTCAGAGAAAGATCATCAGGAAGAAGGTCAGCTACCAGGCAATGGATTTTTTTTTTTTTTGCCCATAGCAAATCATGAAGATTATAAGCCATTGTAATTTCTCTTGATAAAAGAAACTCCCAGAATGATGGAATTACTGTTCTTTTGAAGCTCTCAGTAAGACTAAACACTGTTGCTTGAAGAAAAAAGGAACTGGAGAGAGTTTCCTGGAACAGGTAAGATTTGAATTGGCCTGTGAACGATGGACAGGATTTAAAGACAGAAGAAAACCCCAAGAGCATTTCAAGTGGACTGCACTATCGCTGTGGGTTCTGGTTTAGACTTCAAGCAGTCCCACTTCCTAAACTTTCTTTGTATTAATAAATAGAAGGCAGACTTTAAGGGCAAATTCCAAATGCCTACAGAGCCATGAACTAGAGATAAAACATACAAGAGCTACTGGCTATAGGATTTTTCTGGACTTCAGAATTGCCCAAAAAGTATATACATAGTGGGGGATGAGAGAGGGTGAGGAAAGAAGTATAATAGTAATGATTGTCCTTTTCATTTTCTACTACCGAAGCCCTGGTGGCTAAAAGCCAGTGGTCATGGGACAACTTGTATAAGGACCATTGTGTCTTCTCTTGGGGCTGTCAAATACCCAGCTTAGATATTTAAAGGGACATAGTTCTCTCCCCTTATATTTTATCAGGCATTTTCCTCTGTTTTCTCTCTTTTTACCCTACTCATATCTATCCAACACCTGGTAGACAATCACACCAACTCTTCCCAACAGTAAACCTCCACGTCTCAATGATGATAAAAATCTGCCTTCTAGGACAGGACAACTGGTGGGACATGGCACAGTTGAACTTGACAATCAAAAGGTCTTCTACAAATAGTGCCTTGGTGCCCCTATTAGGGACAGAAACCTGCTGGTTAGTCCATGGCTATGAAACAGAGCAACAGTTTTCATGCTCATTATAACAGAAAAGTGAAAGGGAAAAGCAAAGTATATGTGAATAAATCTAGAAGACAATAATAGCAGCCATAGGATCATAGCTTTAGAGTAGAAAGGACCTTAGAAATCCTCTAGTCTAATCCAATTACTTCACTTTACAAATGAGGAAAATGAAGCCCAGAGAGTGACTTACCCAAGGTCACACAAGTAATACCAAATAGCCAGGAATGGAGCCAGGATTTGAACTCAGGTCCTTTGACTCTACCTCCAGTGCTCTTTCCACTTTACCATGAGGTATCCTAGTCCAGTTTAGAATATCTATGGACATCTATGGATGTTCTTGATATAGACACAAGAAAAGCTAGGCTGGAATTTGGCAGTACAATGTTACTATTCTATGGCTCATGACTTGATCAATATTCCAGTTCATCTTTCCGGGGAGGAGCCAGAACCTAGGCCTGAGGAGCATGTAGTCCTGCCCTCATTATGCTGATGAGAATGTTTGCACATACAATATCAGATTGCCTTCTAGGAAACAGCAGGAAAGTTGAGAATTCATAGAAGGATGAAGCCAACAGTGGCTGCCAAGCATTCAAGCCCTCTCTCAGGTAAGGAAGGATATCAAAGCAATACCTTACTGCCTTATATCTCAAGGGCCAGATAGGAAATTTGGAAGTTTTTGCTTTGGAAACCATATATAAAAGAAGTTCCAATTTAGGCCCCAGAACATCATATATGGGGCTCTCACACTCTGGGAGCTCATTCTCCTTCTCTCTGACTGCTAAGGCACAAAATGTCACTGATATTGTTACCTGGCAGATAAACATCCAAGGGCACTCTCATTACAGTAACAGGAAATTCAGACTGATGGGCCAACGTGAGCAGCACTTCCCTACACTGCACCTGCATATCTGCCATTAGGAATAATGGAAGTCAGATAGATGCCCAGAAAATAAAGACCAAAGACATGAAATAATGTCCCTGGTGCTGAGCCTTCCTCCTGCTTTGGTGCAAACACAACATGCTTTGGAAGGCACCTGGATACAACAGTGGCAGAGATTCTCACTATCAATATGTATATTGCTGTTCTTAATATTCAAGAATGATGCTTCTGCCAGGGCTGCTACCTGTGGGAAGGTTAAAAGACTAATGGGACAGCAGTAGCATTTTCCACACTGAGTATACCTGTATGATACTGGGACATGCTAACTAAAGGAGTTCACTTTCAAATATGCTAGAGAAGGTGTCTGTATTAGCTTGCAAGAAGAAAAAGCTGTTTTTCCTACATGCACATGATAGCTTTGCAAATGCAATTAAGAGGAAATGAACTCACATTAAACTTTAATGATTTCAGAAGGAGAGGTGTTGTTTTGCAGCTTGTGGGTGATAGGTATTTTGGCTCTCTCTTCTTTTCTATGAGGGTATGGAGAAATTCAGGTATGCATATAATGACTGGGTGTCTATAGAATTACTAATTCCATCCAGAAGCATTATAGTAACAGTGCGCTAATGGGCTAAATTGCTGCAATTTAGCCCAACTATGTTTTCATTTGCAGGCTTACAGAAAGCTTGAGAAATATATGCCTTTCCACAGAGCTGCCCTGCTTTTACTGTGAGGGTATTTGTTATCCAAATCCATCTGTTAATTGGGTGGCTTTAGGGAGTTGGCTCATGGAATAATTCTGGGGGCCTAGAAGTTGTGCTGTCTGAAGGAAGTGAGGGCCAAGGATTCTCCTCCAGAAGCAAGAAAGACTAGAAAGCACTCTTCCATATTTGCAAATTAGCCAAATCTTGTTAGTTTGGAAACACTATAGAATATGTTGCAAATTTTACAACATATGTCGCTTATTGTTAATAACTATTGTTGAAGTATGAACACGGTCTACTTCTACGATATTTTTTATATAATAGCTGCAGCATCCAATTATACAATAGTAATTGCGAATAATTATACCAAACCTCAGTCTGTTTTATGACTATTTCTCACACGGAGCTCGTATACTCTATATAAACACCATCTGTATCAAACATAAAACCCTTGGTTACTGTAAGAATACAGACTTACAAAACATAGCTTATTAGGTCTTAAGGGCCGTGCAGTTCTGTGGCTATTAGTGATGTCTCCCCACAAACCCACATCAATTAAATGACTTACCCCTTCAAGAGCTATGGCCCTGCTCCATTGAATTTGAGCTTAGTAACTTGTTCTGCTCTTGCTTATTGCAAGAATCTTCGCCTCTGAGTCCCCAAACCCTAACAGAGCTTTTGTTTGCTATTAAATGTGCTTAATTTGTCCTGCGGCATTCTGCCCCACAACCCCAGTATGTTCAGGGATGATTAAGCGCTTGAGGTTGACAGAGTAGTGCTACCCAAATTTCTCTCAGTGAATAGCTATTGAGGTGTTATGGAGTACCAGACTGCTCCTCCAGAATACCAAAGTGTGTCTTTCCCTCTACAGAGGCCCCTTGCTAAGTATAAAGTACAAACAATGAAAATGAAAAGCAATTGAAAAAAAAGAAGAAAGAAAGAAAGAGAACAGGAAAAAAAAAAGAAAAAGACGACTTTGGTCTCTGAACACATTTGTGGGTCAAGAACTAAAACCTCCTCTGATAACTACACAACCCACTGTTGTTCTCTTTAAGACAGTTTGACCTCAGGAGAAGAATTAAACAAAGCACTCACTTTGTCTATAGTGGACAAGTAAGCTGTTCTATAGCAATAAACAAACTTCAGATATGACCCATGAATAAACAGTAGAAAATATTCCGAGCAATTAAACTTAATCAAAGAAAGCGAATTTGTGCTAATGTTTTTAAAAAGTGTTTCTGATTTGATTGGTTGGCAGTATACAGCAAGGTAATTGAGCCATGGCACCTCACCTCTCTATCGATTAACCAGAACAAAATAACACTGTCATTTTCTTTAACAAATTTCAATCATGAATAATTTCCCTGAGGCACTGCATGATTCCCTTGCCAATCAAGATTTCAATGCTCCAAGATGTGTGAAAACATACCATTTTCATGCAAACTCTCTATCTCCAAAAAACAGAGTCCAAGCAGTTTTCATTTTCTTCATTCAAAGAGGATATTAAATTTTCCGATGGAACTATTTCTCTGTTAAAAAAAAAAAAAACAAAAGCTATGACTGCCAAAATTTATTCTACAGAATCATGAAATGTTAGAGCTGGAAGTGACCTTTGAGATTATCTCATCTAATCTCTTCCCCCCTCCCATCCCCAATTTTGGAGATAAGAAAACAGATCCAGAGAGAAGGGACTTACCCATGATCACAATATTAAGTCACAGAGTTGGGATCAGAACCCTGATTCCTAATATAATATTCTTTCCACTATATCATTGCCTTTCTTCAAAACAATATATTAAATATCACAATTGGGAATCACCGTTGCTAAAATTGTAAAAAATTAGAAATGTTTAATTTGCTAGTTCTACTAGGCCATCAGGAATTGTCCGAACATCTAAAGATCTTCTTTTATTTGGAATGTTTGTTGTAATTTCCTCAGATGCTATTATTTGTCTCTTGGGACTACTCAAACTCAATTAAAGGAATAGCAGGATTAAGAACGGTCAGTAAGGGGAAAGAAAGAAAAGAGTTCAGTGCCAACAGCCCAAGATATTAGAGGGAAATGAGCAAATTAGCCATCAAGGAAGGATTAGAAAACAGCCATATTCTTGCTCATTAGAACATCCCGACACTCAACAAGTCTATTCTTCATTGTCAAGTAAATCTTTTCTGGCCACTTAGGATGCCTGAAGCAGAAAATAGCTGAAAAAGCAAGTAGAGAATATGATAATAAAAATTAAAATGGTACCTTAATAGCAACTTACTCAGTGATGATCACTTTGTTTTCAATAAGGACAGCCTTTCAAGTGACTTATCTGAAGTCACACTAAGACCTCAAATGATTAGTTTACCAAAATGCCTTACCATCTTGCCCTCCACACATGAACTATAGCAGACATTAGAAATGTTGTTGTTTTTTTTTTGTTTTTTTAAGGCAATTGGGGTTAAGTGACTTGCCCAGGGTCACACAGCTAGTAAGTGTCAAGGGTTTGGTCTGAGGTCACATTTGAACTCAGGTCCTCCTGACTTCAGGGCCTGTGTTCTATTCACTGCACCACCTAGCTGCCCCTAAAATAGTGTTATTTTCTACTTGTTCAACCTGAGCTACTACTTAGTCTTGGTAAATGGTTATATACAAGGTTTTGTGGGGTTGCTTTTTTTTTTTTGGCCTTGGTTATTAATATAATAATACCTCCTTGAGGTAAAGAGGAATAAAGGCTAAGAAGGGTAACGACATATTTTGTGCCTCCTTTGGTAAGAGACAATTCCATGAAACGGAAAGAGCACTGAACTAAGAATAAAAAGAATTAGGTTCTAGTTCCGACCCAGTGCCAAGAAGTCAAATGACCTTGCCTTAGTGTCTTCAGCTGTAAAATGGGAATAAATGGTGCCTTCCTTTTTGCAATGTTCTTGTAAAGACTAAGGGAGATTATTCTTCTTTTAAGATATTATGTAAAGGTATTGTTCTTTTTTCAAGAAGTACAAATGCATGGTTTCACTTTCACTTTGTGAAGTTTCTCCCGTGGAAGCAGATTAAGACCTGGGGCCAATAGACTCAGTGTTGCCTGAGGTTTCAAACAATAACAAATATATACATACACATATATACTTTAATCTGTAACCTGGGCTTCTCTGGGCACATCTGTTTCTCTTGACATGGAGACATCCTTGAAAGGCCTTTGGAACATACCCAGTTTGCAAAAGATGGAGCCCACTGAGTCCCCTACCACATGGGTGGGGGGGGGAGCGCTTTTGCTTGACTGCTTGTATCTTTAAAATTAGTGAGAATAAACTATTCTCTTTCCTTTCTGCTGACCTCTTTTAGACAACTCTTACCTGCTGCATCCAGAGAATGAAGATCCCAGTTTAACCTGTAGCATGGATGTCATGAACTGAACCAGTGAAAGGGGAAGGACTTTCCTTTTCCTGCTCTCCTTCTCTTTTACCAAGACTGAGAAATGGTGCCAGGAATGTTTGTTTCTGTTGCTGGAGGTGAATCCCAAGGGACTGCGAGTTCAAGCAAAGATGACTTTGGAACCAGGATTGGGGTGGTGCAGCCATCCCAGAATGGAAGCCCTAAGAAGCCAGGAGGCCTAGAACTTGAGCCCCAGGGTGGGTTTAAGACTGAGAACTGGTACTGTGCTCTATGGGAATTGAGCTAAGCTATGAACCTAATCCTCTTTTCCTCCTCAGAGACTGAAGTGGTGGAAATGAAGAGAAGAATTATGCCTCTCCCATATGGGGGAGTAAATTTGTATATTTTTTATTATATTTTTTAAAGTAAATATTTTTGTGTAAAAGTGAATGTGACTGTCAGTGGTTAAATGGAACTGAGAGACAGGGACTTACCTACTCCCCTATGACTGAGGAAACATCATTGGGAAAGGTGGGAAATGTTAGAGTCATTGCAGAGAGTCTAGATCCCTCTACCCACCACCCAAATCCTCTTAAGGGTACTGAAGAATCCTGGGGGAGGAGTGAAGTTTAACCACCTGACCTTCAAGCAGATGGGGTCAGGGTGGTCTGTGTTACATATCATTTAATCACATGAGTTCAAGGACTGGTTAGACACATACTGGTGATGAAAATGACTTTCCTTTTACAGTTAAAATACACACTTTATACTAATGTGAGGATAGTCTTTGCCTTCCACCCCTAAAAATACATTTAACGTGTTATGAGGCATGTTTGTCTTTCCTTGGGCACTTGAGCAACCAAATGAAGAGCATAGAAGTGACAGGCATACAGGAGATAGCTTTAGTGATACACTGAAATATTTAAAATACTGGGAAATATTTTCAAATATCCTTCCATTCTTTTTTTCTCTCTCCCTCCTTTCTTTCCTTCCTTTTTGTTTTTATTGTTTTTGATGGGCAATTATGCTTGCCTCCTAAAATAATTTGGAAGGAAGGAAATAAGGAAGGAAGGAAGGAAGAGGTGTGTGTCACTGACTCCACTGTTCTTTAGCTGCTAAGTTTCACTTTTTCCTATTTGACACAGTCATACACTTGTATAAGATGATTTATCTGAGTTTAGTGAACCTTAGAACTCAAGGACAAGCCTTTTTTTTTTTAACCTGTTGCTCAAATGTAGAGTTTTGCTATGTTTACCTGGGGAGGGAATGAAAAGAATGTTGTTTGGAAAATTCTATTTAATAAGGTTATAACAACCACAAAAATGTGCCTGAATGTGGCAAATGATGCTTATCTAAATGTATTATTTTTCCTAGTGTATTTCTATGTATATTAATGAAGAATTGTGCAGTTGAAAGGAAGTAAAATATCACCAGGGAGATGTTTGTCGAGAAAAGGGGATGGAGTAGTCATGCAGCGAGAATGAAGGATAACCAATGGACAGCCCATATACTTTACTGGCATCTATGCTATGTCAAGAAAAAATAAAGGAATAAGCATTTACTAAGCACGTACTATGATATAAGGGCTTTTCCAAGTACTGAGGACACAAATATAAAAACAAAGACAGTCCCTGCCCTTACATTTTAAGAGGGAAAAAACAACACATAGAGTGGAGTGGTAGCCAGGGAGGGGCATTTTGGTTCTGAAAGAGATATGATGAGTGGGGCCATATTTTCCCATGGAGGATTATTTGACACATCCCTTTTAGGAACAATGATGGAGTTGACTTGACCATGGTTCTGGAACTGGAGGAGGGTGGGATATAGGAGAGAAGGTCACAGGGTACACACATCATGTCAACACAAAGTTTGCTTGAGAGTAGAGAGTGAAGTGAAATATGATTGGAACATGCCTGAAAGAGTAGGCCAGGTGAGTCAATCAATGATCAAGACAGGAGGACCTCAGGGTGAAAAGGTGAGACCTATATAGCCCAGCCTCTGGTCCAAGTATCATGATGATTAACGCAGCTGTCGAGAAGATGGCGAGAAAGATCTAGAGGAACGCCACTGGCACACTGGGTATTACTACTGCACAGGATGTTAAGGAAAGACATGAACAAAAGTTGCAGTGGGCAGCTGATCTTTCCATATCATTTGTATTTTAGCATGGGACAATAGGAAGGATTCAGGATGTGGAATTAAGATAAATCTAGATTCAACTCTCACCTCTGATGCTTACAAACAAAGGACTATGAGCAAGTCACTTAGCTTCTCTGGGTCTCAGTTTTCTCATCTGTAAAATGGGGGTAATAATATGCTTAGCAACTACTTCAAAGGACCGTTGGTTCTAAGGATTAAATGAGATAATATGTGTAAAGCACTTTGAAAATCTTAAAGCACTAAATAAATGTCAGCTATTATTAACATTATTGATCATATATATCGTATCCCAAAAGTCTTAGAGCAGTTTTAAACTTTACTACCCCAGAACTACCCTAAGACTTTTGGGACACATTATTGATATATTATTGAAGAGATCACGGATTCACATTGAAGTGCAAAATATTTAATGATGCTACTAATGATAATGAATAAAATGAATTGCTCACCTTTTAGGCTTACAAAGTACTTTCCTCACAACAATTCTGTGAAGTAGGTAGTATTTTTGCTATTTTATAGATGAGAAAACTGAGGCTCAGGGAAATGAAATGACTTGCCCAAGGTCATCCAACTATTAAGTAGAAGCACTGGAACTTAAGAACAGATCATTGGAGTCCAGAGATCTTTACACCATATCATGCTACCTAAACAAACATTAGGGCATTTTATTTATATTAGAACTGATAGAATGTAGGTAGATACCCTTAATTTCATGTTATTTGTTGGTGTAAACAATATTTTAAAGTATGTTCTCATCAGTAACTTCCATCACATATTTCTAAGGCTACCATCTAGACAATTTCACTATTTAACTTCTGCCTACTTAGCCCATTAATGTTTGCTATTACTGAGCGTGTGTGTTTCTGTGGCAGCAAAACCCATAAAGTGTACCCGGAGACTAGAGTGATGGATTACATGTACATGCTGTGTCATATCCAATTAACTCAAATTGACTGTACACCTCATTATGCTGTTAGTGCATGGAAGATCAATAAATATGGAGAAAATCCAACCCATCCCTCTCCTTTCCCATCCAATTCTAGTAGGTCTGAGACAGATCATGCTACTATGATGTGTATACTGCTGCTAACGCGGGCAGGTGGTGCATAGACACCATTCAAACTTGGCCTATTCAATCCAAACTCTTCTAACTCTCCATTCATGCATAGCAAAACACCATCTGGTCCTATTTTGCCTCCAGCAATCACAGCTGACCAAAAAACGATAATAACAGCTGTTGCAAAACAAAAGCCAAACAAAGGGGGGGGGGGGGAGGGAAAGGTTAGAATGAAGTCCAGTGCTGAAAAATACTCCATGAAGTGAGAAATGGAAAAGAAGCCATTCAGATGTCGAAAGCCCACTGAATGAGGCAGCAGAAGACTCCTAGTTAAACCTGAGATCCGAATCCATCTGTCTAGAAAACCATCAAACTTCTATAGTTAGGTGGTAATATATCATTGAAATTATACAGCATAAAGGCATTTAAGCTTTTGTTCTTTCACTTAGGAACTAATGACCCCATGTCAGCTAAAAAATGAAAACTCCTTATGTTCTTTCATCATATGGCAGCATAGGTTAATGCAATAGTAGAACATAGTTAGCCAGAGTAATAAAATATCTTCCATGGAAGGAGGGGGGAGGGCAGAGAGGGGAGACTTATTAATGTCAGGAGAGAAAGCACCACTTAAGAGGTACAGAATTTCAATGTCACACTAATCAGACACTATGTCTTTCTCATGTCCATTTTTCATCATCAGGTTTATTTCTAGTTCTTTCTAACCTGTAACAAAAAGTACACCAAGTTACTTAAGTTGTAGGAATAGGAACAGTCACACGTGTAAATTGAAATACAAGCTGTTTCACAATATGCTTTGGAGGATCTTGTGAAATATACTTTGGTAACAAGGTTGAGGATTATTTTTTCATGATTCAAGTCTTTGACATTTTAAATGTACAGTTCTGTCTCGTGATTAATACGTGTGTGTATGTGTATGTGTATGCTGGAGTAATTAAACTGTTTTTCTTGGAATTGGCTATCAGTAGTTTAGTAGCACTTAAATGTGATAAAACC
This sequence comes from Vombatus ursinus, assembly GCF_900497805.2. NCBI lineage: Eukaryota > Metazoa > Chordata > Mammalia > Diprotodontia > Vombatidae > Vombatus > Vombatus ursinus. The sequence goes on along the minus strand of NW_020954571.1, from coordinate 21,812,226 downwards.
CAAGATTTATAAAATCATTTAATGGATGTAATAACACCTGCTTATAACTGCAAACTGTTGAAAACAGACTTCACTTGCAATTAACTCTTATCACTAGTGACAATTTTTCCAAGCGATACTTCATGGGCTTTCAATATGACAATTACAGAACAATACACAATTACTGTCACATGTAGTTAGCAATTAATTTTGAAGACATTTGTCTAAAGGTTTCAAAACAGAATATAAAATGCTTCTCATTGTTATGTGATGTTGGTTTTAATCCACAGAAAATTTTTACAATCATTTCTGCCTGTGAGATATCTATTGCAAGAAGATCTCACTTCTGTGAAATAATCACTCCCCTATAGATGTTATTAGGTATCATCCTTAGACTGTTTCTGCACTGATACCCGTCAACTACTACATCTTATGAAAAGCTTCAATTTAGACATACATTTTTCCACTGCAAGAAATCTATAAATTTATAATTAGAATCTCTTGCTGTTCAATATTTGTACATAATATGGGAGTACCAGAGGATTATGAAATATTGAAAGCTGAATTCATTATTAATAACCCATAACATACAGTAAATATTCTTTGAGCCACAATAGCATCTTTCAGGACTCCATACTCCATTATTTGTGTATGTCTTTCTTACACGTAGTAGCTCCGGACACCACCTCTCGTATTCATTCTTTCCAGATTAGGATGCTGGTCAGGCTTGACACTTGCTGTTTTTAATTTTCATTTTATCATAAGCAGTTTAAGACTGTTGCCAGTGGTAATTTGCAATTTTTATCAAGACCTCTTCATTATAGCTTCTGACAGGACAGATGCTGTAATTAATCATGTAAGACAACTGGGGATAGTGGCCATACTGCTCTCATAGCAGAGTTTCTCCAGAGGGGAAGGAAAAAGGGGGGCTAAGAAGGGAGGTGCAGAAAAAAAGTATTTCTATTCCAGAATAAGCATTCAACAACCACATTAAAGTGAGGAATACCAGAAATGCCAGCAGGTACCAATCCTATGAACTAAATATGACTTCTGTCTTTTTATTTTTATTTTTTACTATATCTTATGCTTTAAAAAAAATAAAATTAAATGCAAGTTCTTGATGAGGCAATTCTAATTCTAGGCTAATTTTAACATTTCCTACTTAACATGGAAAAGTACACTTGGGTTCCAGTGAAACTTAGTATGGTACCTTTGTACATGTATATTTTAAAGACCCCAAATGAAACATGACATCTATTTTTATTAGAAAAGTAAATAGATTCTTTCATCAAAACACAATCCACAATTTTTTACTGAAATGTGTTTATTCTATAGCAAGATAAAAGCATTTTTTTTAGTTAAGCAAAATACAAACAACTTAATTGCTGCTATCAACTCATAAAAAAGTATAAAATAGCATAAACACACAATAAGCAATGTAGCAACGAATGGTTTGTGTTACCAGTGTTTACATTAAAGCCTCCTTTATGAAAATTTTACAGCACATGATAGGAAAACTTACAACATTTAAAGAAATTATTTACATTTATCATTCAGATGTAGAGCTTCTTTTAAATATTCTACTGGTATTACAGTATAATAAAAAAAAACTCTTGCATTTTTAAAATCTTAACTTTTGTAATAACTGTTTTCATTTAAGTGCATTTCCTTTTTAAAAATACAGTGTTTTTATTTTTTGAAACTTCTCACTCAAACACAGAATATAATATTCACATTTGTTTTCTAATTAGAATGGGCATAATGGGATAACAGTGGTAATACATATTTTGTTACAACATATGCTGTGGTTTGATTTAAGGAAATTATAGATAGAAGTGAACATTTAATCACTCGCGTTTGCTTTTCTGAAGAGTTTTAAGAACAAAAATAATAGCTTTGGCAAAAGTCTGTGATTTACATTATTTTTCTCCATGACAAAAAAAATGCCATCAACTATTCACGTCATACAAATGTTTGTATGAAATAGAGTCTTCATTTTACAGGTAGTTACAACTGTGCTTTTAAGGGCTTCATGAGTTCAAACTGCCTTGAAGTGCATTCATTCATTCTTCGAGAAATAAGGACTATATAATATAACTCTGAAAGGCCAGTCTACAGTCATCATAATGTCCCATATTTATTAGACCATTGGATTCACATATTGTAGGTAAAGCTTGAATAAATTAAGAAGGCATCACATGAAAGAGCACAGCTTTTCTTTTTTTTAAAAACCAAATGATTTATAGTCAGCTAAAAGATGATACACAGCTACATTGTAGTTCTTTATTGCCTATCTGATAGACACTTCAGAGGACCATTGATCTGTTATGCACACCTGCATAACCACCATCAACAATTTACAGTTTCAGCCAAATATGGTTTACCCTTACATCTCATCCTCCCAAATAAATGCAAATCAATTTTGCAATATTTATCTTCAGAAAATACTGACCTGTGACAATACTTGAGTCTGTGTCTGGGCCTGTATTTGTGACTGGTGCTGTTGAGGTGCTGGCTGGGGGCTTCCAATGGCAGGAATGGGTGAAGTTATCTGTGAAGCTACAGGGGAATGTTGCCGAGGAGAAGGCTGAGACTGGTGCTGCATGTGTTGCATTTGCTGCTGCTGCATTTGTTGCAACTGGATATGCTGCAGCTGCTGCTGCATTTGCTGTTGACTGATTTGCTGGATGTGTTGCTGCTGTTGCAAATGCTGTTGCATGTGGTGTTGAAAATGCTGCTGTTGCATTTGCTGTTGGATTTGCTGATGCATTTGATGCTGATGCAATTGTTGCTGTTGCATCTGCTGCAGCTGCTGCTGCTGCAACTGTATCTGATGCTGCTGAGTTTGCACTGAGGGGCTCACTTGAGTTGAAGATGGTGTGGCAACCATGGTTGTTCCCATCGAGCTAATTAATGGTGCTGAAATGTTTGTGGGCATGTTGGCTGCGATAGTAACGGAAGCTACAATCTGATTCATCGGCAGTCTCATGGTCAGGGGGTTAGGAGCAATTGCCCTGGGAAGGGACTGTTGGAGAGTCTGAGGAGATGCTGACACCGGTGCATGTTGGGAAAGAGGAGCGTTTAGGAGAAGGGAGGATGATAAATTAGTCGATGCCAGAGTCTGCTGGACAGAACGAATTGTCTGTGCTTCTGCCGATTCTGCAGCAGCCTGTATTTATTTTTAAAAAGTTTCAGAATTTTAAAAAACAAACACAAATTTAAGAGTATCAAATCCCTGATATCTACATACATTAACCAACTTTTCATTCAAGAAACTATTAGTAAGTACTTGAAAAAAATCTTATTTTTTATTTTTTTATTCTTTTTTTGACTCTGCACACAATGCACACCTCCAAACAGCACAGAAATGTTCACTGAATAGTTAGTATGATATAATAAAAGCAATAATTGGATTTCTTATATATTGCAAGTTAAAAAGCCTTAAAACCTTAGAGTTTTCCCCTTTATCAAAACATCCCTGAAATTAATTAATAGGTTGTCATGAAAGTTCTTTCTAGTTAATCTATTTAGACATAGGCAGAGGGGAAAACTCAGGATCCACAAAGAGTTGGTTAACTTATTCCAGATGCAGGGGGTAAGAAATAGGACGTTTCTGACTATTCACTTTGTGCTGATACCACATAACTGTCCAACAACAATACTATCTTTTACCAAGTAAAACACTGATTAAGATGAGTAGTTTTAATCTTTTTTTACTCTTATCCTTTACATAATATGTGCTTATGGAAAAATATAGCTTATCATTTCACTATCTATTTCAGTTGGTCAATTCTGAATCAATCTATCTGTTATTAACCACCTATTATATGCCAGATACTATGTTAGTCCCTGGGAGTACAAAGAGAAAAATTAAACTGTCCTGTCTTCAAAGAACTTACATTCTGTTAGGGTAGAAAACATGGATTCCTATATGCAAACTCAAAATATACATAAATACGAGGTAATTTGGATGGGAAGGCACTAGCAACAGTGGTACAATAAAGAAAAGACTCATGTAAGAGATGGCATTTGAACTGAGCTTAAAAAGCAATTAGGGATTCTAAGAGGTAGATGTGAGCAGACAGTGCATTGCAGGTGTAGGAGACAATCTTTGCAAAGGGACAGAGACAGAAGATAGAATGTGGTGAGTGAATAGGCAGGTCAATTTGGCTGGATTGTACAGCATACGGAGGGGAATAATTTTTAATAAATTTGGAAAAGTAGGCTGGAGGCAAATTAAGGACTTAAAAAACTCTGACAGAGGAGCCTGATTTGACCCTAAATACAAGAAGGAGCCACTAGGCCATTTTTTAAAGAAGGGAGTAACATGGTCAAGTCTTTCATTAGGAATATGTCTTCAACAGTTGGGTAGTACACGGGATGGAGTAGGAAAAGGCCTGAGACAAGGAGATCTGAAATAGTCCAGGCAACAAGCGTAAGGGTCTGAACTACACTGGTGGCCCTCTGAGTATAGGGAAGAAGATGCGTGGAACACAACAAATATGAAAAATGATCTGATATGTGGGGTAAAGGAAATTGAGAAATCAAGATGATTCTAAGGTGGCGAACTTGAGTAAATGTAATGATGGTGGTACCCTTAACAGAAATAAGAAGAGATGGTTTTAGGGGAAAGACAATGACTTCTGTTTTCAGACAGGTAGAGTTTGAAATGCCTAGAGGGCATCCAATGGTGAATACTAAATAGGGAGTTAGTGCTGCAGAACTAGAGCTCAAGAGAGAGGCCAAGGAAAGGTTTCATAAGAGACTAAGAAGGGAACATTTGAAACAATAGAAATGGGGAATGTGATAATCAATTAGGGAAGAGTAAAAGGATAGTCTTCCTTTAGTGGGGAATCCTTTGAGGTTAGAAGACATAAATTTGTAGTGAACTCCACTGGCACATTTGCCCAAGTTCCTCCATCATCACTGAGTAGCATATGAGTAGAAGAGGAAGCAATTGGTGGGGATAAATTATGGCTAAGGTTTAAAAAGGAGGGAAATAAAAGAAACAGGAAAGGGGGTCATAATATGCAAGAGCAGAGAAGAATATAAACCTGAATTGTTCAACTACAAGGTCAGCATTGAGAAGGATTGGCCTAAGTGAGCCACTGAAAGATGGTAAGTTGTTTTTTCAGTCATGTCCAACTCTCTATCATCTCATTTGGGTTTTTCTTGGCAGAAATATTGGAATGGTTTGCCATTTCCTTCTCTAGCTCATTTGACAGATGAGGAAACTGGGGCAAACAGGGTTGAGTGACTTGCCCAGGGTCACACAGCTAGGAAGTGTCTGAGGCCAGATTTGAACTCAGGAAGATGAATCTTCTTCACTCCAGGCCCAGCACTCTATCTATACACTGTGCCACCTAGCTGCTCTATTGAGAGTTACAGAGGCTGAAAGATGTGCACAATGTGTTGATGACACCTCTTCCTGGGAGTTAAAGAGTGCTATAGAAATAGACAGAAGGGCCCTTGTTGCCTGTGGCTTGGAGGAGGTCTGCCATCACATAAATGGATTTATTTTTAGAAGAGGATATTCTCCAAAAGGCATGGAAACCTTTCAAGAGCTTGAGGACAAAGGACAAAGCATAGGTTAAGGAGGAATGAAGTATGAGGAGTGATAGAAGGTTACATTAAGAGAGGAGAATTTCAGAATTCTTGATTGTGGAAACAGAATACTTGTGAGTGATAACTCAGATACAGAGTGTGGCCCGGTCACCCTTGTGTGTAGCTGTGGTATAGGGAGGGTGTAGGTCATGGGAGTTGAAGATAATGATGAATTTAGAGGTCAGGTGGGTGAGGTAATAACAACATGTAGAACATGTCTTAAAATGTCTATCTCAGTCTGAACAGTGTTGTGATTGATTATGCTCAAATTTGTTGCAAGGTTTTGTTTGATGGTTTTAAATTGGTGGGTAGAAAGGGGATTGGTGATAGTAACAATAGATAGAAAGCACAAAAGAAACAACAAAAGATAGAAAGAGAAAAGATAGAGAGAAAGAAAGAAAAGAGGGTCATTGTACCATGTTTAAAGGTTAATAATAATAACAATAGCTAGCATTTATATAGCACTTACTATGTGCCAAGCACTTATCAAATATTATCTCATTTAATCACAATTCTGGGAGGTAGGTGCTAGTATACTCATTTTATAGATGAAGAAATTAAGGCAAACAGAGGTTAAGTGACTTGCCCAGGGTCACAGAGGTAGTAACTGTCTGAGTCTGGATTTGAACTCAGGTCTTCCTAACTCTAAGCCTGGCAGTCTATCCACTGTGCCACTTAGCTGCCCCAGAAGAAAATAGGAGATGAATAAGAAGGAGATGCAGAAAAGCAGGACTAGTTTTTTAATTCACATGTAGAATTTATTATATAATTTTGAAAAAAATGCAAAGTACTTGTGATATAACTATAGGGTTTATGAGCAACTCTTTCTTCTGTTTTCTCTGTATATAAAAATGCTCATATTATCAAGTTAAAAATAACCAAAAACAATTTTCTGTAAAAAAAATTGAAAAAGCAGAGAGAATGATCTCAGGGCTAGCAGCTAACTGTTCTAGAATTCAAAAAGGATGATGAATGTCCTTTACCTGGAATTCATAGAATCTTAGAGTTGGAAGGGAGTAGGTGATGTGGTCCAATTCCATACACTGTGTAGAAATCCCTTGCACAATGCTTTTAACAAATGGTCATCCAGAGGCAGCTAGGTGGCGCAGTGGATAGAGCACCAGCCCTGAAGTCAAGAGGACCTGAGTTCAAATCCGGCCTCAGACCAAACACTTGACATGTACGTACTAGCTGTGTGACCTTGGGCAAGTCACTTAACCCCGACTGCCTCACCAAAAAAAAAAGAAATAGTCATCTAGCCTATACTTGAACATTTCCAGAGATGTGCAACTCATTGTTTTACAATCAAATCCCTTGTAGTCACAATTATTCTTTCTTCTATGGAATGATTACTTTGTATATATTTTATATTTAACTTTCTTCATTCATTTTATCCCTCTCTGGCAACTCTAATACAATGTAAGCTCTTTGAGGACAAGGATCACTTCATTCTGTCTTTTCATCCCTAGCACGTAGCCCAAAGTTTGACACATAACAGGTGCTTAACTGATAACTGTAGAATCAAATAGACATCCTCATAAACTCCCAACTATTTGGTTCTTTCCTGGAGTTACAAAAACAAATCTACTCCCTCATCTACCTTACATTTCTTCAGATGCTTTTGGGTAACTATCATTCTTTCACCTTGGTCTTCTCTTCCTGAGACTAAATATTCCAGGTGATTCAATTTTTCCTCCTGTGGTGATTTCCAGATCCCTTACTACTATCCTAATTACCCACCCTCCTCTTGCTACATTCTTAAAATAAGTTGATTCCAAGACTAGGATACAATGTATTGGGTGTGGTCTAATCAATACAAAGACACCATTAGATTCTGTAATACAGATACTGTGCCTTTAAAAAAAAAATTAAGCCTATTTGATAGTTCATCAGCCCATATCACATTATTGGCTCATACTCATACTCAATGGTCAACTAAGTTTTTTTCTCCTGCATAAAGTTCTGTCATTTCAAGCTCCCCCATTTTAAATTTATTTTTCATCCAAATACAGAGCATTTAGCCTGTTAAATTTCATCTTGTTGATTTCAGTCTTTTTTTAACCTATCAGTACTGGTTTGGACCTACAATAGGTCAAACTTGGTATGGTTCCTATAAGACAGCTAATTTTCACATTCAACCAAATATTTTTCACTTTTTATATTCATTTACAAATGATCCATATAAATTCTAACTTTTATTCTTGAATATGATCTTGTTTTCCTGGTTATTTTTTAACCAATATATGCATAGAATATTAATCTGAGACTTTGTATATAATCATCACGGATAACTACTTGCTATCTCTGAGATACAGTGTACCATCTAACTGACTTAAATCCAAGTAAGATTTTTTTCCTTCTTCAGAACTTACATGGATAGTTTTTGTATCTCATTCTCTTACTGCATTCTATTCTGTATAGTTATTATAAAGTAAATTTATGGAATAGTAAATATTAAGTATATATATTAAATATGGCATTATATGTTAAATATAAATTTAGTATAGTAACTATGGCATATTTACCATATGGCATAACATACTTGTATATCTGCCCTATCTCCATACTAGAGGGTAAGTCTGTAACAATCAAAGCCATGCTTTAATTATGGGAGATGAGGATAATGAAGAATTTGGAGGTCAGTACAGTTAAAGGAATATCTGCTCTAGAATAAGAGCAGAGATCCAGGGGAAGAGGAAGGTTGAAAGCCCAAGAAGCACACAATAGGTCCTTAATAAATATATAACATCCACTCAGATACTATATAGAATAGTGGATAGCATCATAGGCTTGGATTCTGGAAGACCTGGGTTCAAACCTATCTCTGACTAGCTGTGTGACCCTAGACAAGTCATTTAACTTCCATGAGTTTAGGCAAATTTCCTAGGACTTATCTACTAAGTTAGAGAGGGTTGGTTTTTGTGTATCAGATCCTTCACATATTCTAGTTCAGTTGCTTTCAATATCTATAGCGATATAGATATATGTACACACATATACATACGTATCTATATAGTTCATTTCCTTATATTAGAGATACAATATCACTTCTACTAATTCCAGAATAACTCAATTTAAAAGTAAAATTAGTTGAGCTAACTCAATGGTAATTAGAAGCCTCCTAATTCAAAAAGATAGGATCAGAGCTGGAAGGGACTTCAGAGGTCTCTCATTTTACATTTTTGAGGAAACCGGGGTCCTGGATTTGCATGACTGATCCAGTGTCACAAACATAGTCTTGTCATCCAAGACAAGATTTGAACCCAGGTCCTCTGACTCCAGGAGTCAACAATCTTTCCAATACATCACAATGCCTTATTAATGTAATTTGACTCAGTGACTAATGCATTCAAAGGTACATTTTGTATCCTTATGTATAGGCATCTCCAACCTTTTTCTGCTTTGTATATAATGCCTCCAATTATTTTTGTCTAATTACCTTTCATTCCTCAATTCTCATCTTTAGTTTTTCATTCCATAATTTCTGCTAATTTTTGAACATACAGAGAGGCAACAGGGCTTGAACAGTCAGAATAATGTCTATGGCTGTCTTAACAATTCTGTTAGGGATGTTTTGAAACTTCTTTTTAAAAGTCCTCAATACTGACATAGTAAATGTTTTTTTATAGCTTTCCAATGAAGTGTGAAGTGCTCTGAGAGTGCTTGACAAAGTTAAAACTTAAGAACATCTATCACATTGCTGTGTGGCCTTTATTTGTTCTGATACCAAGCAGCTACACTTTTCACTTTAAATAGAAGAGGTAGCAATAGGGAAGGGGTACATTTGGAATTAACCTTTTAAAATATGCTTTTCAGTGGTATAAACACAATCACAAATTTGTACTGAGAATAGTACTTTGAGGCAGTTTCTAAGGTCAATAGAATGATTCAGAATCTTTTGCTAAGGAAAATTATTCAAAAGAAATAAAGCACTAGATGAAACTTAATTAGAAATCTTTTTAAGAGACCTAAGCCAGCTAAATCATTATCCCTAACCTCTTCCAAATTCTAACAAAGCATCCAAATTATTATTAACTAAATCTTTAATAAATGTTATAGTTAACATTTAAGCTTTAGGTCAAATTTATGATTCATGATCATTGTAATGTCATTTATGCCAGAGAGACACCATAACACAACAGATTAAGAGATGGCCTTGATATCAGGAGTACCTGGGTTCAAGCCTGATCTTGGACACATATTGGCTATGTGATCTTGGGCAAAGGAATTGACTTTCCAGTGCCCCAAGAGACTCTCTAAGATTATAAGTTTCAGAGCAGTTGCCAACTTGCATTGGTGGAGGAAATTTGATAATTAAGAATTACCAATAACAAGGAAATCACAGGTTAAGTACAAAAAAATGAGGTGGGAGACTGAGAAAGTGGAGGGAGAGAGGCAGAAGGGGAGAGCAAGGGGGAAGGCAGAGGGAGAAGGAAAAAGAAAGAGGGAGAGGAGGGAAGGGGGAGAGAGACAAAGACAGAGAACAGAGTGTAGTAGTTTGGAAGGCTGAATGTCCCTGAATTCAGTAAAACCAAAGTTCAAGTCCTATCTACCACGTATCAGCAATGTGACCCTGGACAAGTCATTTGACCTCTTACTACTGTAGGCAACTGGATGAGATTATAAATTACATTGGAGTTGCTAATCTGCAGCTATGTAGAGTTTCCACAGTACAAGTTACTTACATACATGATATCATAAGGCTAGGATAAAGAAAAAAGACATATATAAACACACAATACTTTATAGTCTATTGGATCTTTTTATACATACAAAAGAAGGAGCACATTTGTGACCATTTTGCAGCACCCTTGTGCAACATTTTCGTATTTTTTAATAATTGTAGAAGCAGTATAATTTAGCAAAAAGACCACTTGAGTTAGGGTCAGAAGCCCTGGGGTCAAATCCTACCTCTGACATTTAATAACAGTAAGACTATAGCCAAGTCGCTGACCTCTGAGTATCAGTTTCCTCATCTGTAAAACGGGGATAATAGTTCTCACCCTAGCAAACTCAGAAGGTTGTTTTGAGGAAAGTGCTTTGTGAATCATAAAGTGCTATACAAATGTGAGCTATTATTATGGTAGTTCATCATTGTTTTATCTTTGCTTTTATGACATGTTGTGGGTCATATTTATGATTTATTTGGTGTCAAGTCCTTGGTCAGGAGCACAATCCCAAATTAATAACATTGCTCCTATGGGAAATTACAATCCACTTCGTGTTGATCTGCTTTATGATACCATTTCCAGGAAACGGAGCCTGACTGTACTTGGATACTTTGTAGTTAAAAATGAGGGTCTTTACATGGATTCAGTCTTCCCATTGCTTTGGCAAGTGTATTTTGTTTCCTTTTGACAGAAAGAAAATATTTCCAAGTAGTCATTTTTCTAAAGTAATTTTTTGAACTTGAGCATATATTCATACATATATAAATAAAATATGTACACGTGTATTTATGTACTTGTAGGCATAGATGTAGGTGTCTATATAGATATACATTTATGTACATATGTACACATTTATGTTATGTTCATCAGTGTGACTTCCAATTATTCAACTGAATATTCAAAAATATTCAATTATCATATATATATTATTATTCTGTTTCAAAGTCAGTTCTTTAAAATCAGCAGTCTTGTACTATTCATGTAGTTGGCCTTATAAATGTCAAATATAAGTTCCTCAGGGACAGAGTCTCTCTTCACTTTTATCTTTCCATCTTTAGTGCCTAGCACAGAGCTTGGGACAGAATAGGATTGATTAATTGAATTCAGGAATTTTCAATTTGTTTACATTATAGCTCTATTATTGTAAAGCTGTGACTTCATATCTATCTATCTATCTATATCTATATCGATATATGTATATATCGATATAGATATAGATAGATATACATACACACACATATATGACTTGAGTCTGTTGTGGTTACTTTATCAAATCTTAGGGGAGTCCCATTTAAATGTAAGATACTAGAGAATAGCTTTGAGTGTTATGACTAAATATTTAAAATAATCATTTCTTAACTTGAGCCAATATCTGATTCAAGTCAGCAGCCTTACCTTGGAAACAAGACTTGCTCGATAAGCAGCAAGTGCCTTTAGGTATTCTTTCTTGGCAGCCTCAGTTTTTCTTTTATATACCTATTAAAACATGACAATGAATATCACCTTTAGCATCTCAATTCTGCACTAAAAATAAGAAAATTAGGTCACAATAAAAAGCACACAAAGGGCCTGCTTCTGTGGCTTTGATTTTAAAATGTTAGAAAAGACAGCCTAATTAAACATGGATATACTCTCCACTATTGCAAAAGGAGAAAAGATTTTCAAGTTTCTAACTACAGGTTAGATTATATATAATATATATATATATATATATATATATATATATATACACATATATACATCCATACAAATTTTGTCCAAATTGCTGTCTTTTCTAGTTCAACTCCACTAGTTTTCCAAGGTAATAAATCAAATAAAAATACAGATTACTACAAATAATTTCACTACCTATTTTTCCTCATCAATATTTTTCTTCTCTTTATACTTGTTTTCAAAGAGCTCTTTTACCTGCTCCAAATAATATTGTAAACTGAACATAAAAAAATGAATGAAATGAATGAAAGAAAATGAAAAAATATATGAGGCAATTTCAATCTTGGTTTTCTTTGGAAAGGATTTTAAATAGGATTTGAAGAAATTGGGAGGGGGGGAATGAAGTGATGTTTCATGAGTGTGGCTATTGAGCTATGCATATAAAAATCCATAATATTCAATGTACCTACACTTCAGGAAATCAAAATGTTAATATTTACTCTAGAATCCTTGTATTAGGTAAAAATAGCATTGCACTCCTAACCAAATTGTCTGTTAGATGCAGTAGTTCGAAAGCCTTTTGGGATTTGTTTATGATTCTAGGAACAAGAACCAATAATCTATGGAAATTACTTTTTATTTTGGCTAACTGGTAAAAATTCTCCATCAGTCTTCACTGTCCTAACCAAACAACTTTTACAAATTACATTTATGTTTTTTAAATAAAATCAAGAGTTTTCCACTCTTCAGAAACAATGATTCCACTTTATTCCTAATACGGATCTATTCTTCTGTCAATATGTAAGCATTAACTCCTATTAATGGTAAGTGGCATTTCATGCATGTAGTAAGGGGAGGACAGACATCCAAGGACTTCATTCATTCCTCTGTTGGTGCATAGGAGGTACATGGTCATGAAGGGGAGAATAAAGCCCTAAGGAAGTATTTCCTACCAGCATAGTTAATCTCTGAAAGCCTACCAGACAGTGGAGCTCTAAAATGAACTTGGAATAAAATTTCAAATGCTTGGCTACTATAATGAGGCATGCAGAGTGAGCTTCAAAGTTTGGAAACCAACCAGGGCAGTACAAAGGTTCAGAAAAATGATCAATGAAAAGGCAAGCATGATGTACCTAAGCTTTTTCTAGTGTAACTTTCAATGAAGAAAAAAACTCACATTATTTAAAAAGAAAAAGGTTATTATCAAAAGTTGATGCTTGTGGGCCACTGAAGATCTCTTCCACTCTTACCTTCATTGACTTCTGAGCATTCATTCTTGAAGCTAATAAAAAAAAAATCTATAATACTCAGAGAACAGTAGGATGATTTTCCCTCTCCCACACAAAGGCTATTATAAGACACAACCATATTATCATAAATTGTTTACTTGGAAAGATAACAACTCTGTCAAATATGCCATTCACCCTGCAGTGCTATTACAGGCAAGGGCTTTGTATTCTATTACACGTACACATAAAGCAAGATGTAAATATGGACTCATGTTGGTAGATTTAATTCATTTCCATGGGATAGCCTTCATTACCTGCTTTTGTTCTTCACCCAGGCTGTCCCACATTGATGCTACTATTTTTGAGACCTCTCCAAAGGTTGCATTGGGGTTTTGACCTTTAATTGCAGCTTGGGTGTCTCTGAAGAATAGGGCATATGCTGACACTGGTTTCTGTGGCTCATTGGGATCTTTCTTTTTCTTTTTCTTTGGAGTTTTGGGCTTCTTGCCAGAATCTGGAGCAGCTCTTTTCTCTCCAATGGCCTACAAAGCATTAAAAAAAAATTATTGCTTAAAATATATCCACACGGATTGCAGCAAGATTTAGGCCTACAATTGTCCTTTTTAGGTTCCATTAAATCATCAACAGATGAGCCACCATGAACAAAAGGGAAAATGTTTATCTACAACTGCTAAACTGCTATCTAAAAGTGTCAACACTTTTAAATGAGATTCAAATTTGTAATACATATACTCAAGAGCCATCACAATAAAATGTATCCAATGTCCTATATGGTATTATGCACATACTATACAACATATGGATGCATAGTCTGTTTTGCTAATGTTAGGCTTTAGCAGCAAAAGTTTAATGATCTGTAAAATACTGACCATCTTTCAATATTTTAAACAGCTCATCATTAGTGTGTATGAACAGTTTAGAAATGTGATTGTTGAGGCTGATTTCATGAGAATGTCACTTTGCCAATAGGCCTCTCTAAATCTAAGTGGATATTAGCTACAATGACTAAAACTTTCACTATGAGTTAAAGGTCATCTTCTATTTCTAGAAAAATGTTAACTTTTTAAGAATATAGCAAGTAACGTAAAAATGTCAAAAGTACCTTAGGTATAGCAAGAAAGAGAACTGATATTCTTTCTAAAATTAAAAACCTATAAAAAAGTAATAGTTGACATTTAAATTTTTTAAAAATGCTAAAGATACTTATTATGTGATAAGTGAACCCTAGAATATGAATTCTACTATCAAAATTTTCAATAACAGTTCATTTTCTCTACTCATCTTCATCCCCATAGTGTGAATTTTTAAAAATTTCAAAGGCACTTATTAAAGCATTATAAACACCTTAAATTAATATAACAACCCTTGCCAAATCCACATACTTCACATGCCTCAAAGTCTTTTGCATATGATTTCATTTCATTTATTCATATAATGTCGCTGTCAGAAGGTGGGGGGGGCAGCTTTTTATCGCCTGTGTTTTATCCACTAAACTATGCTTCCTCTCCTACTGATTCCATTAGCTGCACTGAAGATCTGTAAAAGCCTGGTAGAAACTTCGTAAAAAGTCAAATTTTGGTAAAATAAAAATTAACTCTAGCTGAGGTCAGTACTGGATCAGAGATTAAAGATGCTGTCTTAGATCTCCACCACCAGCCATTCAGTTCACTACATTTCAGATCTTCCCAGAGAACCATTATCTTCTGAATAAAAATCATCTGTAATATTTCCCAATTACTAAAATTCCTAAAGAGACAAAGTAGCATTAACTTTTTTATGAGAGTTCCAATACTGTGATAAGAAACCAGCTAAAGATGCATGCACTCATCATGAAATTATTCCCAGACAAGCCCAATCTTTATATGAGTTGGGCTATAGCTACAATGGCATCCTCATATTATAACAGCAGCTCCTATGCTGTGTATGTCCCCCTTAAAATAACTTAACTCCTTTTCTTTTCTTAAAGACAGAAATAAACTTCTGAAGTCCTTTGTTTCTCCTCATGTTGTCCCCTAGTATCCTCTCCAAGCTATTGGAAACATGGCCCAGATGTGACAATAATATTTGATTGTTTAAAAATTAAACAGATGAATGTTGATAATCTTTGGTAATTTATATGTGTGATAACCCTGAGGACCTTAGGACCAGAGGACATCCCTGAAAGACTTCCCCTTTTCAGATCTGGAACTCCAGACCTGCAAACTTGCTGACCTGATTGGTGAATGTCACATGCAACTCACTCTATCTATATGGCTCCAGCCATGCTTCACCTCATGCCCCGGCAATCTTATCTTAAGCTGCTCTGCTAGCCACTATATGTACCCTCTACCACCCACCCTCTAACTCCCTAAAACACACATTCTGATTTCCAATTTTGGAACCATATTGAAATTAATACTACCATTGCTGCTAGAAAAGGCATGTCCATTTACTCCTTTAAGGTTCTACTCACTATCTCCATGACTTTTCAAAACAAAATACTTCCATCATTTCCCTGTATGTGCTATCTACCCCATTAGAATCGCACTCCTTGAGAGCAGGGGTTGGGGGCAGCTAGCTGGCGCAGTAGATAGAGCACCGGCCCTGGAGTCAGGAGGACCTGAGTTCAAATCTGGCCTCAGACACTTGACACTTACTAGCTGTGTGACTCTGGGCAAGTCACTTAACCCCATTGCCTAGCAAAAAAAAGAAAAAGAGAACAGGGGTTACTTTTACTTTTGTATTTCAGTCCCCGGGGTTTAACACAGTGCTTGGTACACAACAAGTACTTAATAAGTGTTTTTTTTTTTACTCATTTATTCTTTCAATGTGTCATTCAACAAACTAGATCCCAAATAAGAGGTGTTTGACCTCAGTTGTGGAGCACTACAGCTAATGTCAAGTTTGCTTGATGTGTTGGTTGGTTTTGCTTACCTGTTTATTTCCTTCTTTAAATTTGTTGTTGTTTTGTGGTTGTTTTAAGCCATCAGGCTTAAATGATAGGAGTAGAAGGAAGGATAGTTAGGTTGGGAAATGCAGGTGATGTAAAAAATATAAGGTATCCATTTTTAAAAGGAAAGTGTTATTTATGTCTATATAGCGCTACAGAACAAATACAAGGTGTCCCAAAGCTTGTGCAGTGTTAAGCTTTAATAGCTTAAAACTAAGCTAAACTTCATTAAGGCTTTTGGGACATGTTGTATAAGTGATATTCACAAAGTAAGAACAAAGGTATAAAAATGCTTACTAAGTGATAAATAGCCAAAAAACAACACATTATTTTCAAATGCATTGTTTAGTCTTTCAAATGCTCATATTGGTTAAAAAAAAAATAGATTCAGATATTCCTAGAACTGAAAGGAACTTTAAAGGTTATCTGTCGTCGTTCAGTCATTTTTCAGTTGTATCCAACTCTTTGTGACCCCATTTAGGTTTTTCTTGGCAAAGACAATGGAATATTTTACTATGTCCTTTTCGAGCTCATTTTACAGATGAGGAAAATGAGGCAAACAAGGTTAAGTGACTTGCCCATGGTCACACAGCTAGTAAGTGTCTAAGGCTGGATTAGAACTCATGAAGATGAATCTCTTTGACTCCAGATCTGACACTCTACCCACTGTGCCACCTAGCTGCCCTTAAATGTTATCTAAAACAAGTTTTTCATTTCATATTTGGGAAAACTAAGGCCCAGAGACATCAAAATCTCATAACTAGTTAATGCCAGTGCCAAGAATGAAACCAGGGTTTCCTGATTCCCAATCCAGGGATGTTTTTCCTCCAAAATTAAAAAAAAATAGCAACTACAAATTCATATACCTTTCTAAATCCATTGGTCCCTTATCGGTATTAACCTCTCCACAATAGACAATATACAGTTCCACAGGGTAACATCAAGAATGGATACAAAGATACTCATGGAATACTTTCACATTTTCTATGAAGACCATGGACAGATGATCAGTAATGCAGATTGAATACTGTCCAGTTAAATGATAAATAGTAACCAAGATGATAATGCTGGACTTACTCTGTTTGACTCATCTGCATCTTCTTCATTGATAGAGCTTGAAGGGGAAGGAGTTGCTGATTTGCTTGCAGGAGGTGAAGGAGATGTGTGAGGCATAGTGGCACCCCCTAAATTTAATCCCAGCTGGGCACTGAGCTGAGATTGGTTAATGGTTGTGAGCTGGGCAGCAGGCATAATCCCAGAACGAGCAGCATCCGTCATATGGACAATAGACCTCATGATTAAGGAGTGATCCTGGCGATATGGAGACACTTGTGTGTGACCATGATCCTATAAGGAAGGAGCAAATAAAAGCAGATTGATTTTCTGCAAGTATCAAACTATTCCCTATGTTAGAAGCTTTCTCAATTCTGAGCTCTTGAACAAGTTTTACCTGTTCCAATATGTTTTTAAACCTATTTTAAATTACCACAGACTTGAAATAAAGAATCGGCAGAAACAAAAGGACAAAGAAGTCAGATCTCATTTATTTCATTAAGGAACTATCTACATTGCTTATGGGAGCAAGTCCTTTTATTTCCCCCCCAAAAAAGAGAAAGAACGAGAACAAATGAATTTCTGCCGTTTCCTCAGGGACTAGGAGGTTTTCGCAAAAAAAAAAAAAATAGACATCTGTAGAGAAATAGTTCTGAACAATGAAAAATTTAAAATGCTTGCCTTGATTTGAGGTGATCCTCAATGCAACCTTGCATTATGTTCAAGGCTCTCAATAGTAGAGGCCAGACAAGGCAAAGCCATAGCTCACAAAAGTATCAACTCATGGTAAGACATACTTCAAAAGCCTTGAAAGGATGAAGGGAATGCCACTATCAACTTGACATGAGGATCCTGGGGGTGCTTCTTCCTCCATATATGGACAGCCTTGGAGGTCCTAGTAGGATCTCTTGTACATGCCACACACTAAGACTTTATTCCTACTTTGATCCTGGGTTACAGTTATCCCCAGAGTTGTAAATTCATTCAATGTCTTATCATGGGATTAAAGAATTAGAGCTGGAAAGGTCCTTAGAAACCATCTAGTTTATCCCCCTCATTTTGCACAGGAAGAGACTGAGGCCTATGTAGGTTAAGAGATTTACCTGAGGTCATGTAAATGTTTCATGATTGAGGCAAAATTTAAAACCAAGTCTTCCAACAAAAGACCCAACTCCGATGCTGCTTCTTCATACTACCCAAAGGAGATAACAGACAGGCCTGTAGTCAACCAAGTAGAGGCCACCCTTCATAATGTGGAGCTTTAGAAGAGTCCAGCCACCACTTAGGCTTCTGCTTCTCCAATTTTTCCCATTTCTTGTATATATCCACCTGAGACTGATTCATTATTCAGCTGTACTACTCAGAACCATTATTATGGCTTCATTATGCTACTCATAAACACTCTAGCAGGCAGCTTGCTAGTATTCTGCCCTTATTGGCAAGCTCCTAATTCTTCAGCATGCCTATCATGTCAATAATAACTTTTAGAACCAATTTGGTCTTCTAATTTATTGAGACTATTAAAAGAGGGCTGCTCAAGGAAATATATAAAACTAGGCTCAAAACAGGATCATAAACACATATTAAGAACCACTACAGTCCCATTGGATTCCATCCTACACAGTAAGTTCTAGCATTTATACTCATTGCAAAACATCAAAGTATCTGCATAAATATTATGTAGCTTGCTAATTATCTTCTTTCCATTAATATTGGCAAGTGCACAATGGGTTTAATAACTACTAACTGTTGATAAGTCATTTCCAGCTTTACTTCTTGTCTATATATGACATTTGACATCATTACTATAATTCTTATCAGACTATACTTTAATATGAGACAAATTAATATCAATTGCAAGTAAAAATGATAGTAGGTAGAAGGACTTAAAGCAAATCTTAACCATGCTAACATAATAAAAATTACAGTGGCTCTTTGTAATAAAATAACAGCAATAATAGCTGACATTAATCAAGGCATGCAAAAGACTTCACACATTATTTCACTGGATTTTCACAACAACCCTATAAGGTAGGAAAAATTGGTGCACTTGTCATAATTTTATAGTTCATGGGATCATAGATCTAGAGCTGTGAGAGCCCTTGGAGACCATATAGTCCAGTCCTCTCATTTTGCGGAAGAAACTGGGGAGGGGAGGAGAAGTGACCTTCCCACATTCATACAAGTAACCACCATCAGAAGTGCGATTTGAATCTATATCCTCTGACTCCAGAGCTGGTATTCTTTTCATCACCTAATGAGGACCCGGATATAGTCACATAATTAGCAAGTATCAAAGGTAAGATTCAAACACTAGTCTCATAACAAAGCGTAACAGCATCAGAAGGTAAAGCCTTCTGAAAACCATTCTGGAGATGAGTAAGTTACCTCAGTTTTTCATAGGAGAAGCTCCTAGGCATAAAAAGTGCTTCATTACAAATAGCATCTGAAAATTACTATCCTTGGCTTGCAAGGCAAATGAAGCTGCTGATAAATAAAGAAGGGTGTGTGTGTCACCATTCTCACTAAGTTCACTCTTCTCTTAGCTCCATGCATTTTAGTCCCCCTTTCCACATTGTAATATTTTAATTTATTGAAATAAAACAAATTTTCTCCTAAAAGCAAGTATTGTCTCTTCTTATTTTCAAATTTTTTCAAAGTTCAATTGGAATATAAAAGTAATTGTTCAAATTATTCAACATGAGTCCTCAGGTTCTCTAGTTCAGTAACCTATGGTGAATTTGTACAGAAAAATAACAAATTCATTGTGTATCACTTTTCCATAGTGGGATTCTCTCCTACCAGAGTTCATCTAATTATGTCATTGCTATAAATTCAAATTCAGAGTAAAAATAGACCAAATTAGAATATCAAGGTCCAATTTCCATTACATTATAATTTTCAGCCTAGGAAATTTTATTATATAAAATCATATCTATAAAAGTAAATGAGAATTTAAATACCCTTCTCATTCTTAAAAGTTTAGGAAGCAAAATGACTTTAGATATGCGTTGATTTCCCATATGAAAAGGAAGATTCTTCTCATATACTTATTTAAACAATCTACATAATCTTTCACAATTAATCTCCTTGTGCTAGCCAGACAAGAGGATAAGTCAGGTGAACTCTTTCTTTCAATCCAAGTTTTGTAAAAATTAAAGTGTCAATTTTAGAGAAACTATGAATTCTTTTTCTCCAAGGACTTCTGCACATAGAACATCTTCCTAAGAAGGGAACACAATCTTCTTTGTTACTTTATTACTATTTTCAAAAAAATTAAAATTTTATCTATATCTTTTGTTTTTACATTAACTTCATTTCTCAATATACTCTCCCACCTTCCCTGTAGAGTGAGTAATCCTTCCCTTGTAACAAAGAATAAAAAAAAGGGGGAAGGGGGAAGCAATTCAGCAAAACTAAGCAATTTAACCAAGTCTGACTGTACAATGTTTCACACCCATAATCCCACACTTGAAAAAGAGAGAGAGGTACAGTTTCCCATCTCTTTTCTGGGGCCATATTTAGCCATTATGATTATGATACATTTGATTTAATTTTTTAATTACTTTTTCTTAACATTCATATGGTTTTAGTAATCTTGTATATTATTTTCCTAGCTCTGTTTACTTCCCTCTGCATCAGTTTCTTTAAGTCTTCCTATGCCTCTTTGAAGTGATCATATTCATGGCTAATCTGGAAATTTGTTTTACATAACTATACATGTTTGTATTAGGTTTTGTTTTTCTTGACTTCTGGTATGGCGGAGGGAGGAAGAAGAAGAGAATTTGCAATTGAAAAAAAACCTATGTGCTTTAATTTTTTTTAAACTGATAATTTTCTTTATTTTTTATGCCATAGCAATAATATTCATTGCATTTATGTATCTGCTTTAGCCATTTCCTAATCAGTGGACATTACCCTATTTCCAGTACTTTGTTATTACAAAAAGTACTACTATGATTATTTTGATGTATATGGAACTCTTCTTTCTCTTTTTGATCTGTTTTGTGTATATTGCCTAGCATCAGTATCTCAGAGTCAGAGAAATGGAATTTTAGAAAACAGTGACTCCTAGACCGAATTAACTACTAAATCACCAGTAAACATCTATCCAAGCAGCATCTTCATACATGTTTCATAAAACAACAAAGCATAAACATCTGCAAAATGATTTAACACTGAATCATAAAATCTTTTCAAACACTCCTCTGCATCTTATATGGAGACAGATTTCTCAAACATTGTATCTGGAAAAAAATCTAAGCAAAAAGTTGGCAACCATCTATTTACTATCCTGGTATGGGGAGTTTCTGCTCCTGGAAGGAGGAGTTTCAGGCCTTGCCCCACTTAGCATCTTCCTTTTCCTTGGTAAAGCACCCTACCAATAACAATGAGAAAAGTAATAATAACACAGCTCTAACCAGGTCCAAAAAGAGAAGATGGAATACCTACCCAAAAAACAAATAAAGACAAAGAAATTTGGGGAAGGATAAAGAGATCCTTATGTACTAAGAGGTTCTAGAGTGGATAATCATGAAGTTTAGAAGAAATGGAGTCACTAGAGGTGGGGTTGCAATTAAACCTCTTCCACATTTACACTATTCTGACACCTGAAAACCAAAATTAGCCTTGATCTTTGCTCTCTACTCTCTTGAACTCAAGTGACCACAGAAATATCCTGCTCCCATCATGACACAGAATTGTTCTTCTGCCTATTAAAATTGGGTGACATCTGTTGAAGTTTGGAGAAACTGGAGAGAAGTCTAGCTCTACCCTAGGTCACTTTCCAAATACTCCTTAGAGGTCTATGGGCATTCATCTGGTCCATCATGAGACTAGTCTTTAAAAAGTAAGAAACAATACCAATTAGAATAGGAAAATGAGAAAAGTGAAGAGTGAAAAGAACCAAGAGCTATGGGTAGACTTATGAAAAGAGGAAAATATAAGCTTGATATCAAGAAATTTTTCCTAACAATTAAAGCTGCCCATAAACTGTAAGGAATGCCTTGGGAGGTAATGGTTTCCTTCACATTGGCAGCCTTCTAACAGAGGCTGGATGAACACTTGTCTGATATATTGTACTGGGGATTCTTTTGGGAAGTATTGAGATGAACTGAGGTCCCTTTCAACACTTAGATTCTGTGATTTTTAAGGAAAGCCTGTAGCATCATTCTTGATGACATTATAAGTATGTACTAGAAAAGCAGCAACACTGACTCCACCAAACCTTCCAGTCAGACCTCAGTATTCCCAGAATGTTCAGTGATAGATGATCAAAGTACTCTGGCTCCAATCCTTCGTTGAGGATGGCATAGTAGAATTGATTCCTGCCAGGTTAAGCACCTCCCTAGTTAGCTTGCACTCAACATCTCAATACCGAATGAAACTTATCAAGGAAGATGTGAACTGACAAATACCTCTCCCATAATGATTTGGCTGTTCCTGAAGCTTTCCAGTTCCTAGTTTGACATGTCTGTGCATCCTGGATGAAGTGGTGATTCACCACTAGGATGTCACTTGTATTCTCAAGAAATGTTAGTACACAACAGGAACAATGTTGTTTAATGTTCTCTAGAAAGGTAAGATGAATTTTCCTCACTGTTTTGGGATCTGGGTATAAGCTCATTCTGTGTTTTTCCTTTTATATTGGGAGGGGTGGGGGCAGGGAATAAATAAGGAAGCAAAAAGCAACATCTATTATCATCCATTTCTTTGCAAAAGATCCAACCAATTTCTGTCCCAGACAGATGAGTTATAATACATAAACCAGTGGGCTTTTATTAAGACATGGTTCCCACATAAAACAGAGCTCAGCTAGATGGCTAACCTGAAGGAAGAGCTCAGAGTTTCATAGATCGAGCACTAGAAGGGACCTCAGAGACCATCTGAGTTCAATACCCTCAATTTACAGTTAAGGAAAATGAGATCTGAGGAGGTTATGATTTGGCCAAAGTCACACAAGTAGTATCACAGGGCTGATTTGAACATAGGAACTCTGACTCCATAGTCAGTGCTCTTTACATTGTACCAGAGTCACTGGAGGAAGAGGGATATAATGCAAAGGATACAACCAGGTCTCAGTTACCAGAGAGCTCAGTCCCTGGCATTAGGCTATAGTAGTTAGAGAAAAGGGAATCCCCTGGGTTCACCAAAGAGGCTCCCCTTAGACCTAGCACACTCAAGTTCTGTCAACTCCTATGACTCTCTTCTTTATCAATATATATGCCATTGGGGTCAAAAGAGAAACTTGTCCATCCTTACGGGTCATGGATTTTACAGTCATGATCTGCCTTTTGGCCCATGCAGCATTAGTAGTTGAAACAAGATTCTCATCCCTGCTCATGATGTCTTAGGTGAGGAACAGGCTTGTGAAGTATCTAGCCTATGAATTCTTGACTGTTTCTCTTTTGAATCTGCACAAGCTTATTTTGTTTCACTCTAAATTGGGGAATTTGGTTTCTTAATTTGGAACATTTAAAGGCTACTGAATAAAATGAAAAAAAAAACTCAAGGGTTAATGTCTAGGCTTTCTTTCATTTAAACTCTATTACTTTATTATATTAGCATGACATTAATTAGCATAACAATAATACTTATAGTACTTGAAGGTTTGTACTACTTAAGGGCACAAAAGTGTGCAGGAAGAGTTTTCAGGAGGCTCCATTGCTGGGTAATGTTGGCAGCTTTCTGTCACAAGAGAACCTAAGCTCCTTCAGTTTCCAATTCTAACTTTTGAGCAAGGAGACAGGTGCCATACTCTGAACTGACCCATAGATCCAAAAAACACTTTGTGTATTGACTGTGTAGCTTGTTTTCCCTTCAGTATGTCCTTCCAATTACGTTATTCTCTGAAGCTATTTCATCTTTATCCAGTTCTATAAAAAAAAGAATCAGTTCTTTATGTAATGCTTACTGTAACATACATGGTAAATAAAGAGATTATGATGTAGAAACATTTAGAACTTCAGTTTCATTAGTTCACATGTCTGTTTATTTTAGAGTACCTTCCCACAAAATTCTTGTGGCTCACTCTTGGGTCAGTCTGATTCAGAATTATACTGCCCATAGCATCTGGAAGTCATTCAAAATGTCTCTAACAGGGTATCACTTTCTGCATATTAAAGTGCTCTTTTTGCTTGACATCCAGTTTTTAATTGCATTAAAGGAAAATATGCTAAAAACAGAAGATAGAGATAATTGAAACAGATTTTTAAAATATTTATTAGTTATTACCAGGAAATAATCTTCCTCTGAAAAACTTTCTATATATGTTTTATAGTTACATAAGAGATTTTAAAAATCTTTAATCTCAAAAAGCCAGAAAATCAAAACATTATTTACAAATGACTTTAACACTTGTTATTTTGGATGAGCATGAGTTTACTGAAACTAAATTTTCTTGACTCATGCTGACCCCCAAATCTAATTTTATATACAAGTCTATGAATTCTTGACTGTTTCTCTTTTGAATTTGCACAAGCTTATTTTGTTTCACTCTAAATTGGGGAATTTGGTTCCTTAATTTGGAACATTTAAAGGCTGCTGAATAAAATGAAAAAAAGAACTCAAGGGTTAATGCCTAGGCTTTCCTTCATTTAAACTCTATTACATTATTATATTAGCATGACATTCAGAAAACCACATGAATTTTACCAGTATACTTTGTTTCACAGGAAACATCCACTTCTACTTAATATATTACTTTTTATCAATAAGGAAACATTCCCAAATCCAATGATGTCAGAGACTCTCTCTTTTCCTACCAGCTTATCCTAATTGCTTTTATTAGTTTTCTCTATTATTTTTCACCTCATGAAAATTGATCAATGATTTCACTGTTGTTCAACAACTTAACCACTCCTCTTTTCCTCAATCATAGATAATGATTTTTTATCATTTTCAGCTATTATTTTAAAAACAGAACTACTGCTAATTAGTTCTTTGCTGCTTCCTGATCTTCAGAGATTCTTTCTTCAGAAAGCTGTTTTTGTAATAGGTAACACTTTACAGATTGCAAAGCACTATTTCTGTATCCTCACAACTATCAATCAATCAATCAATCAACATTTATTTGGCCTGCTATGTGCCAGGAACTGTTCTAAGAACTGGGAATACAAAAAGAGGCAGAAGACAAGCCTTGCCCTCAAAAAACTCACAATCTAATGGAGGAGACAACATGCAAACAAATATAGACAGAGCAAATTATATATGGCATAAATAAATAATTAACAGAGGGAAGGCACTAGAATTAAAAAGGGGTTGGGAGAGGCTTCCGGTAGAGGGTGAGATTTTAGTTGGGACTTAAAGGAAGTTAGGGAGGTCAGTAGTTTGGGAGGATAAGGGAGAACACTCCAGGCAGGGGGAACAGCCAGAGAAAATACCTAGACCTGGGATAGAATGCCTTCTTTTTGTAACAGTAAGGAAGCCAGTGTTAGTAGATCAAAAAAAAAAAAAATACGTGTCAGTGAATAAGATGGAAGGTGACTGGAAAGGTAGGAGGAAGCTAGGTTATGAAGGACTTTGAATGTCAAACAAAGCACTTTGTATTTGATCTTCAAGGCAATGATAAGCCACTGGAATTTATTGAGTAGGAGAGTGACATGATTAGGCTTGGACTGTAGAAAAATCACGTTGGTGAATGGAGGACAGATTGGAGTGGGCAGGGACTTGAGACAGCCAGTCCTACCAGCAGCCTATTTCAATAGTCCAGGCACGAGGTGATAAAGGCTTGAACCAGAATGGTGGCAGTGTCAGAGGAGAGAAGGAGGCATATATGACAGATATTTCAGAGGTGAAATCAATAGACTTTGGCAACAGTTTGGATATGAGGGGTGAGAGATAATGAGCAATTTAGGATGATGCCTAGGTTATGAGGCTAAGGGACTGAAAAGATGATGTCCTGGACAATAAAAATGAAGCAAGGGAAGGGGGGGAGGATTTAGGGGGAAAGATAATGAGTTCTGTTTTGGACATGTTGAATTTAAGATATCTATAGGATATAGAGTTTGAGATGTCTGAAGGCAGATGGAGATGCAAAATCAGCAAAGTCAGCAGAGATTGGTACAGGAAAGGTAGATTTGAGAGTCATCAACATAGAGAGAGTAATTTTATCCATGGAAGCTGATGAGATCATCAGGTAAAGTAATATAGAGGGAGAAGGGAAGAGGGCCCAGTATAGAACCAAGAGGGAGAGGTCACGATCTTGGTGAGGATCCAGCAAAAGAAACTGAGAAGGAATAGTCAGATATGTAGGAGGAGAACCAGAAGAGAATAGTGTCCCAAAAACCAAGATAGAAAAGTCAAGGAGGAGAAGTTGATCAATAGTGTCAAAAGCTGCAGAAAAGTCAAGGAGAATGAGGATGCAGAAAAGTCCACTGGATTTGGCAACTAAAAGATCACTGGTAACTTCAGAAAGAGTGGTTTTGGTGAAATGATAAAATCAGAAGCCAGATTGTAAGGGATTAAGAAGAGACTAACAAAAATAACAATAATGCTTATTGTATTTTAAGGTTTGTAAAGCAGTTTATAAATATTATCTTATTTTATCCTCAAAATAACCCTAGGAGGAAAATGCTATTAATATCCCCATTTTACAAATGAGGAAATTGAGAGAGACAGAGGTTAAGTGATTTATCTAGCATCATCTAAGTAAGTGTCTGAGACCAGATATGAATTCACGTTTGCCTGATGTTAGGTTCAGTACTATATCAAGTCGAGTAAATATTATTATTATCCCCATTTTATAGAAGAGGAAACTGTGAATGAGAATGCCCAGTAAGTATCTGAGGCAGAATTTAAATTCAGATCTTCTTGACTTCAAGTCCAGAGCTCTTACCTACTATCCACCAACTTAGTTTAAATTTCACTTAATGAATTACTGATACCAATACAAATATTTTTAAAGAAGATAAAACCATAACTTTCATTACATTTTCCAAAAACATAATCTATAATCTATAAGATTGGAGAGTTTACTGTCATGGTCAAGGAATAAAGTGATGTATTTTGCTTTCCTCGATTTCCCAGTGTCTGAGAGCTCTTTCATTTCCCCCTATATTTTAAAAAATGTCTTCCTCTTCCAACTCTTACTATTACTGTTTCTACTCTCTCTCCCATTAATGCTGCTCTTCTACCATCTGTTGCTTACTCTGCTCCTCTGCATGCTTTAATATCCACATTTCTGCTCTCCAGCACCCATGGGTTCTAACTGTTGGGTGAGTTCACCAATCAAATACAGCATCCCTTTTAACTTTCATATATAGGCAGACATCCTGTAGATATCTCAAACTCAACTGACAAAGAAGCTATTGTTTAAATTTTACATTCTCAGTTCTTTTTTTATCTAATAAGCTCTCTCAAACTTCTAGCAATTTGAGGGTTTGCTGTATTTCTGATTACTGAATGATTCCTGTTAGCTGCATGCTAGATAATCAATTGACATGCATTCAATAAGTTATGCTGGAAATGGCTTCCTAATATTAAAATAGACTTAAAGGGATGGTTTCATAAAACTGTCTAACACCATCATTCACAAAAATGAGTATATTCACTACTATTCCATAGCCACCATATTTATACAGGGATAAGGACTAGGACAAGGGCTATACCTGTAGTTCCATTGGTGTAGGAAGTTCCTGGTGAAGAACTTTAATCAGTACAGGCTGGCAACTCCTCTGCAACTTAAGAGACTTAGGGAATGCATAGAAGACTGAAAAGTTAAGTGACCTGCCCAGGACCACACAGTCAGTATGTGTCTGGATCAAAAAGTTTCACAAAATCAACTATTTCTCAGTTTCTTTCTCTGCAAAGATCAGCTGGGCAGTGAATTTGATTAAACTAAGGTAGACAAAAAAAATAGCCAACTAGACCTTCCTTATTCTGGTTTCCTTTCCCCCACCCCAACATGCATGTATCTAACTACCAAACCAGTTTTTTTTTAATTTTTAAAATTTAAAATTTAACAAACACCAAACCCAGTATTTCCATATACAAACTAGGATAGAAAATGATAACATATGAAAATGCAAATCTCTTGCATACAGCTTGCTTTTAAAATATATACATATAATTCAACATAATTTAAATATAATAACTCAACATAATTTATAAGCTGTCCTTATCTGTTTTCTTCTTAACTTTCTGCAGTTTTCTTCTGCACATTTTAAAAAACACTTCACTGACTACCTTTTCTTTATTGTCTTCTCTTTTTTGTTTGCTTTCTAGGTTCATTCCTTGTTCCCCTTCCCCTCTAAATCTTCTCCATTCCCTACGTAAAGAAAAACAAAATACTGTTGGGGTGTGCTGGAGCCAGCTCGAACTGGTTAGGGAGACTTTGCTATTAAATTTTCAGTGCGAGCATTTAAACTTCAAACATAGGCAAACTGCAAATCAAAACTTGATTTCTTGTTCTGTTTATTGTCTAAAGATTTAAGAAAATGTGATTAATGTGAACTAAACTTTAAAGTGTGTTATTTTTAAACATTTACCAGCAGACCCTTGACTAACAAAAACAGAGAAGAAAAACATCTACTCATTTGCCATGTCCAAATACTTGCCATTTGATGTTTTTATAACCATCGCCAACTTGATAGGCTTGAGGCAGAACTTCAGAATTATTTTAATTTCTGTTTCTCTAATTACTAGTGATTTGGAGAACTTTTTCATGTGGTCCATTTTTGTTTGGATTTCTTTCTTTGAGAAGTGCTTGTTCATATCTTTTTTTTGTTTGTGGTCTTTTTTTTTTTTTTTTTTGTTAGGCAAAGTGACTTGCCCAGAGTCACACAGCTAGTGAGTGTTATGTGTCTGAGGCCAGATTTGAACTCAGGTCCTTTTGAATCCAGGGCCGGTGTTCTATCCACTGCGCCATCAGCTGCCCCTGTTCGTATCTTTTGACCACTGATCTACTGGAGAATGGCTATCATTCTCACATATTTGAATCAATTCCTTGTATATCTTAGACATTGGTCCTTAATCAAAGAATTTTGCTGCAAGTTTTCCCCCAGTTAACTTTCCCTTCTAATTTTAACTGTACTTATTTTGGTTGTACACAGCCCTCTCAATTTTGTAGAAAGAAAATTGTCCATTTTACCTTCTATGGTATTCTCCATGCTCTATCTGGTTATTAAATGTTCCTTTGTCCATAGATGGGAAATAGATTTTTCCTTCATCTTTAATTTGTTTGTGATGTAACATCTTATATATCCATAATGAATCTATTTGGAGTTTATTGTGTTATGTGGTATGAGATCCTGATTGAAACCGAATTTCAAACAAACCATTTTCCAAGTATAACACTTAACACTACGTAAGTGACATCAGCAGGAATGTGGAAATGTGCTAGCATTGTTGTTTCTCTAAACTTGTAATTCGAACTTAGATCATGAATAGCCAGGATTACTGGTGGTGAGAGATACTATACTTTGTCAAAATGGAAACCATTCATTTGTTCCTTCAGACAGACTCAGGAGATTCTAGAACCCTCCAATAGTCAACACTTCTCTCAGCTCCACTGGACCAACAGTGAAAAAAAAAAACTACTTAGAAATAATTTACTACTACCAAAAATGCACAGAAGAAAAGAAAAAATGCAGAAAAGGAAGGCACTAGAATCTTCTAAGTCATCTTTGAACTATACAGTTTTAAGAATATCCCAGGCATATTTTTTCTATTGAGTAGTTTTTCTTAAGAAGTCACACTAAATATGATATTATTTAGTCTGATTTTTCAGTCAAACTTTCTTACATAATTGAAATAGTTTGAGAGTGCTGCCTAACTCTTTTTTGTTTATTTCAATGTTTGTTTGTTTGTTTTTTTAAACTTGTGATTGAGCTATATTTGCTTTGATAATTTGCCATTATTTTTTGAACTGATTGCTTTTAAAATCTGGTGGATAAAGTTTGGGATACAGTGTATTTGGCAACAAATTACATATTACATACATATTTTTATATATAATACAATTCAATTAAACATTAAGTGCCTATTATGTGCAAAGCACTATGCTGGATACAAAGACAAACCAAAAAATAATTCTGGACATCTCAAGGAGCTTATAAATCTATGGAGGTTTTGGGGAGGAATGCAAGAACAAAGAAAATTGGACAACTCAAGGCCTCAGGAAAGGTTTCCTGTAGGAGATAATACATGAGTTAAGCTTTGAAAGAAACCAGGGATACCATGAGAAGTGAAGGGCATATTTTAGCCTTTGTAAAATCATGGAAGGAAGAAACGGAATACTGGTTTTGGGTAACAGAAAACAGGATGGTTAGGCTAAAACAAAAGTACATGAGAGGAAATAATGTATCCTGAAAAGATTGTAGCAGATTATAAAGGGTTTTAATAACCTTATTGAGATGTTTGCATTTTATCCTAGGAGCAATGAGAAACAACTGAAGATGCTTGAGCAGGAGAATAACAATGTGTGCTTCATACTTTGAAATGCTAATTTGACAGCTGTGTAGAGGTCTGATTAGAGATAGAGATTAAAACCAGGAGTTCAATTAAGAGTCTATTGCAAATAGGCGTTGCAATAGTCTAGTTGGGAGGTGAAAGGGTCTGAACTAGAGTGGTATCTATATGACAGGAAAGGAGGGAATGAATGTTAAGAGACGTTGTAAAGGAGAAACAGACAAGATTTGACACCTGCCTTGAAATGGAGCTAAAGAAAGGGAAGAATTAACGATTACTTCAAGGTTGTGAACCTGGGGAAGCTACTGGTAGGTAATGCCCTTAATAGAAAGAGAGAAATGTAGAGGAAGGACAATTTGGGGGGAGATGGGGTTTGAATTCTGTGTAGGATATACTGAGTTTGAAATGCCTATGGCATATCTGCCCAAAGGTAGTTGGTGATTAGGGCTATATATGTAGATATAGCAGTCATCTTCACACAAAAGATAACTGAGCCCATGAGAGTTGATGATATTACAATGAAAGGGTATTAGAGGAGATGAGAAGCTGTCCTTTCTTTTTTAACCATCCCTGTGACGTTTTCTGAAATGGTCATAACCAAACCTTAGAACTCAGGAATCATGAGCAGTTTTAGTCAAGGGGACTAGGGACTCCAAACTTGTCATCTTATCTCAGACACAGTCCACATGCTAATTGTATATTTTTCAACTAAACTGTAGGCTATAAATTATACAATTATTATGGATAATTATAGACAATACAAGATGAGAAAAAGGGGTTTGAAGATGAGGCCTAGACCTGTGATTTCTTTGACATAGGGAACTCTTTGTTGACTTGACTTGATTTTATGTTCCCTCCTGGGGATTAGCATTCAAGTTGCTGTTTCTAGAGTCTTTACCTTTCTATTAGGATGTAATTGCTTTAAATTTGAGGATATTAGGTTGGTCGTGCAAATCAGAAAAGGACTCTCCTATGACAGTCATAATAGAAGTGTATGACAGAATGCTTATTGAGATTGTAGTCAGATAAAATGGAGACTGCTGGTGAGGAGAAAATGTATAGGTAATGAGATTCAAGAAATTTGTAGTTCCTCTCACTTGAAGAAATATGTATTTATAGAGTATCCATCTTGTGCCCAGCATCTGTGCTAAGTACTATAGGGCATAAAAAAGTTTTAGTATGCGATCCCTGCTTATAAATCTGTATGTTAAAGGTTCATAATTTCTGGGTTCTTTTAGCTTCAAAAGTAGTTCAAATTACAGATGGTAGCTTTGCCTAAGAGATCTTTTTCCATTCTTTCATTTATTTCAGTAAATTTTATTAATATCTATAACATGCATTTGTACACAGTGTGGCCATTGGAATTTATTTCACAAATGTTGCATGCCACCAAAATCCATGACTTTAAGGAATTTTAAAATTAATTATAGTCATGTAATTAAATTTTCAGCCAATGAAAAATATATAAAATATTGAATACTAAAAAGTGTAAGTTCCCTTCTCTATCCAGTTTAATTTATGCTTAAAACCTTCAGTATTCTGAGTATCTGCTAAGAGCTTGCTTTTCTTCCCGTATAGTCACCATAGAAGTAGTATGCCTTTATTTTTTTTTTCCTCCTGGAAACGAGAGACAGGAAATTTTTGATGAAGGCCCTTCATTAAAGGAACTCTACTTTTCTGGGGTTTGGCAGAGATCCTGTCTGCTGACCTTTTAAGGGTATAGTGTAGGACCTACCTTGCTTAATTTCTCTTATTTAAAAAAATACATATTGGCAATCACTTAAAGGTATTTTCATTCATTTACTTGAATATTTTTTCCTGAACTGATTTTTATAATGAAGATCATTAGGTAAAAATATATTTACTCTATTTTTTATTTATACACTGAATTTATGATTCTGGAGTTAGTAAACAATGACAATGTCTTTGATAATAAATTATAATATTCTATTAGAACACAGACAATCTAGAAAATGCCACAGATGAAGTTGAATAGGGCTAATTTTCATTATATCTTCTTTTTAATCAATATTTCTTAGCAAGTTGAAGTAGGGAATATATAAGAACTAATCTGTCGGGACTAATAAATTAAGAGTCATTTAGGAGAATTTTAGAGATGTTAGGACATGAGAAATAATATGGTCCACCCCTGTTATTTTACAGATGAGGTGACTGAAGCCTAGAGATGTTAAGTGACTTGTTCTGGGTCACCTAATGGATTAGTATCAGGGCTGAGACTGGAATGTAATTTCAGTTATATTCCTTTCTGTCAGATCACACAATCACTCATGGGATGAATATTCCTTGAGTTATAAAAACTGGGAGACTACATGGCATAAGAAGTCATGAAGCCAAGAAAACCTGGGTTCCTGGTCCACCTTTTACACATAGTGGCTGCATGACTCTAGGCCTGTCACTTAACCACACTGATTTAGGCAACTTTAAGTTGCCGGTGGAAGCACTTTCCTCCTCTTGGAGTTGTCTGCCCTAATGAAATCACAGGTTCTTATCAAATCCCTATCCTTAAAAATTAATTATTTAGCATAAATATACTAAAGCATTATATATTCAAAATGCAAGCCAGTAGTTTAACATTCAACTTAAGAATTCAGATAACTTAGCAGGAATAGTAAAATTTCATGTCTTTCATAAATAAGTATTTAATAGACTATTATATTTAAAATATAAAATAAGCTACCATTCTGTAGCTTATTTTAAGCTTATGTACCACATGTTATTTTAATCTTATATACCACAAAATATACCACAAATGCAAAATCAATTGAATCAGAGCACACCATTGTTTGCCACAAAGTAAATCACACACATACCGGTTTTCTGGAAAGTAACCTCTCCTGATGAAAATAAACTCTTTTCTTAACAATGAAAAAATACATAATAAAAATTTGGCCCTTTTCTTGTCTAGCAGCCACTTCTAAAATCATACTCACATGTAATTTTAAATCACTATTGTGTCAAGTCATGCTTTACCTTATTAAAACTATGTCCCAAATGATTATCTTTTATACATTCCACTGTTGAAGTCATTCTACAACCTTGACACTAGTATCAAAGCACTATCTTAATGTTTAACTTTTAATATTTCCCCTTTCTGAATTTCACTGTTCTTACATTGTAGAAGCTTATAAGGTAGAATACAAATGGGATCAACAAGTTGGATATCACTACACCTACTACTAAAATGACATTCGTTGTTTCATACAGTCACTTCTAGCATGACACAAGAAATCAATCAGTGGGCAACTGCTTTTCCAAACAATTTCAGAATTCATTTTTCTCTACAGAGTATTTTCTCTACTGGATTTAGCTAAAATCCAGTTCTATTACATTCATTTTTAGTCTGTAATCAATTTGAAGGCTGGAACTGGTTTCAGGAAAAAAAAAGTTTTTGCCAACATTAAAGCACAGATTTTTTTTTCAAAAGTGGTTTAACTATCAGCTTAGGTCTATGTGGCTACTAAACAATTCAAGCCATCAGACATCAATGAAGCATCTGTCAAGTACATAGCTTAGTGCTAGACACCTGGGATACGAAAACAAAAATAAAACAGGCCTATCCTCAAGGAGTTTGCATTCTAAATGGGAGATACAATATGCACAGAGATAATGAAATGAAAAGTAAGATGGGGGAAGGAGGAGAAAAAGGAAGGGGGGGAGAGGGAGAGAGAGAGAGAGAGAGAAATTGAAACCGCTGGGAACTGAGAGGAGGAAAGGAGGAAGGATATGAGTCAGGAAAGGCCTTTCATGCAAGAGACTGTACCTGAGCTACACTTATTTTTTGAAGGGATCTAGGGGTTCTACGAGGTGGAAAGTAAGAGAAAGTACATTCAAGATATGAAAATAAAACAAAAACAAGCAAATAGGTTATTTTATAAATCATCTATCAAATAAAAGAAACATTGTGGGTAACGGATAGAGATTTAGTCTTTGAGCCAAGAAGGTATGAGTTTACATATGACCATAGGCAAATCACCTAACCTCTTGGTGAGCCCAGACAAGATTATATTATTATCTAAGATTAAAAGTAGTGGGGATAAGTTGTCCTCTTGCTAATAATATGTGAGCTCCTTGAGGAGAGGAACTGGTCCATTTTTGGTCTTTGTATCCCCAATGCTGCCCAGCACATAGTAGGTGCTTAAAAATGCTTTGTTCAGTGATTTATGAGTTTCAGAGTAGAGAGAATTTCCCTCCACAGTTGAAATCATAGAACAAGACTCAATATCAAATAAACAA
>NW_020954571.1:21752418-21774917 GCF_900497805.2 Vombatus ursinus | reverse complement strand
GAGAGAGAGAGAGAGAGAGAGAGAGAGAGAGAGAGAGAGAGAGAGAGATCTCTGAAACATAAGTTGTAGTTTTATAGAACTGCAATATTACATAGATTAAAATATTTTTCAGATGATTATCTAAAGTGACAATAATGGCCAGAGATAAAGATTTTTCAAGCAAAATATTACTATCAATTTGACTCCAAAATTTTGTTTTAAAATAAAAATATCTGCACTATAAATTAAAAATTGTTCTTTGATGTCATATAATCATTATCATTCAATTTCTCAGCTATTTAATATTAGAACAGTATTTGCATACTTTGCAATGTGAAAGCTAAGTACTGAGCTCTTTGTCTTTCTTTTTTTGGGGGCAGGAGGAGTGTTTCTGATTTCCATTTTGAAATATATAATAACATACATTAAAGAGAGACATACTGTGCTTGTTGCCAAAAATAATGAAGCTAATAAGTAATGTGAAAAACTGTCACTCATTTTAAAGAAAAACAATAAAACAGAAGGAAAGCTGGTTCAATACAATATAAATAAGCCTGTTTTCTTCTCATAAGAGAAAAAATTCATCATAGCAATACATTAATAGCCATATTCATTTAGATAATAAAGTTATTGCTCAAATATGGTATGGAATATCCAATCACATGTTCAGAAATCAAGTGCATGATGTAAGGCATTATTTATTATTTTACTGGTGGCCTTCCTAGGGGAAATATACAAGGAGGCTGCTATGGAGTATTATGATGTAGCTAGCCAACTCAGTACCCTAAGGGAGATATAGAAGAACCTTGACATAACCTATTTTTAACCATGCCTCTGGCGATTCTGCATTCAAGTTTATAGGTGAACATGTCAGGTAGTACATAGAACAAAGCCAATGACACACTGTATTCATCATAATTCTGTCCAAGTACATTTTATTTTTTCCAACATTTGTGATTTAAAATCCCAAGACATTTCTTCAAGGTGAAATTCTACTAGACTTTTCAACAAGATTAGTTTGTTTCAAGCTAAAATAAATATCATTCTGGTTCAGCAAAGCTTCAAAATGACCAATAAATTTGATGTGGTCCATACTGATACTGCCACAATAGTCTATACTTAGCTAAAGAACCTATACTTTTAAAAACAATGAAATAGTTCAAGTGCTTTCATGATTAGCAATATGTTGCCAATGAAGCATTGAAAATTGAGTACTATTCCAATACCAGGACATGAAAGCATTGTTCTTTAAGTGTATATGAATATCATAATTATTTTATGGCCCCATCTCTAGTTCTTTCCAATATAGTAAATTCAATTGACCATGAAATGAAATTTCATAGTCAAAATGCCTCCTTTACACTTTTTTATAGCAGTAATAAAGGTTTTATAGCTCTAAGGCAAGGTAATTCATCAGATGTTTAATTTAAAGACAGATTCTTACATTATTAATAAATATTTACCAGTTTAATAAAGTACACATTTTTAGCATAAATGACATAGTGCTTTAACTGTTTCCATAATTTAAATGAACAATACTGTATACATTTGAATAACGGGTGAACCGTGGTCAACTTACTCCCTTGGTGACTAAACACCCTTTTTGTTTTTATTATTCCACAAGAACAACATTGCAAGCCTGGTTGATGAGAAAGGAAGAACAAAAATTTCAATTTCATTGTCAGAGAACAAAATGTAAGTAATCCAAAGGAGATAATTATTTGTTGCCATAAGGAATTTTTATCACTACTTTAACAATTATCAGTCACGTTCTTTCTTCCTGCATCCTGTTAAACTCAAGCCTACAAAGATCATAATTCAAAAGAAATGATGATACAGCAATTCTTTTGGGGAAAACAGACATATTTCAGAAAGCACACTGAATCTGTACACATGAATAATCCACTACAAATTTCGCAATCACCTAGAATTATCCAGAGTTAACCAATAAACCAATAAGTATCACTGGCATAGTCCTGATGTTTCAAACCAAAAAAAAAAAAAAAAAGTAAAACAAGCAATAGGATCTGGGTTTTTTGTTAAATTAATACATTTGCTTCATTTTACCAAAAAAAGTTACCTAGCTATTAATCTGATTTTTCAATTTCTACTTACTACTATACCTGGCATAAATGCATTACATACAATTCTAGTGCAGGGGGAGGTGGGAGGATTTCAACTGAAGACTTTAATAAACTGAGTAGACTGACTCCAGTGATCACTAACCATAATTGCATACCAACAAAAATATATCAAAAAATTACTGCATTACTAATCAGACAGTTCTCTGGTGTCTCATTCAATGCCTATGATAAGACCTAAGACAATAAGGTAAATTTCACACAGTGACTGGCAATGAATTTTCCTCAGTTGCATGTTTGCAATTACTTTTCCTCTTTCACTTGTTACCTTTATCACAGCTCTATCTGCCATTTGAAGAAGGGCAAGCCCGGTTCTTTAAATATCAGAGTATAAAATGACTCTCGTAGAAAAATTAGCTAGCTAACTTAGTCCCTCCACTTTCCATAGTTACTTGAGCAGCAAACACCTATTCAAGCACAGCTACATATAAATCAAAAGACAGCAATTGCCTCTCCCTCCTCTCCCTTATCCCAACCCACCACCACTATTGGTAGAACAGGGTATATATAAGTTTCCAAGAGTTTCCAAATACTTTATCTCATTTGATCCTCACATCAATCTCTGAAAGCAAATACGTTTAGCCCAACTTTACAGATGAGGAAACATATTCAGAGAAATTAAATGCCATGCCCAAGGTCACATGACCACAAGTAAGAAAATAGCATTACAAGAAGTAAAATCCAAGTCTTTCAACTCATAATTTAGTCTTCTTTCCATCACACCAATGTAGTTTCTTAAAGAAGCATATATGAATTCCAATAAATACATGACCATTTGTCCCCAAAACATCTATTAATTATGCCAATTTTACCAGCTTTTCATCCTATTCAAATACAGTAAAATATGAAGTCACTAGTAAGAAAACCAGAGCTTCTAAGTTTAAGTAGTGCTACTAATGATTAGCCAAATCTCTGGAAAACATAAAAGAGTATATAACAACTTTGCAATCACTATAACAAGAATGTTATATTAATATCTATTATGTTTTTCAAAATGCAGTGCCTACCATATGCAATCCACTGCCATGGATTACACCATCCTGTTCCACGAGATTTCTTGATATTGTAATAGAAGGAAGATCCAAGCTTTGAGGAGGAAACTGAGGTGTAAATTCATTTCCTTGTGCAGGAAGTGGATCACTGAGGCCTTGAAAGGGTAACAGTACATCTGACATTCCCAAGGTAGGATCTGACTCTGGAGGAGGAGTAATTGGTGGGATTTCAAATTCTTCATCCCCAAGGCTTGGAGTATGGAATGTCTGCTGAAAGGAAACCAAAATCTTTTATATTGTAATAGTCTATGTATCTTCTGGACAGAGAAATAATTTTGAACTGAAACATATTCATATCTTGACTAAATATTTATTTCTCAAATGAAAACATCTTAAGCACAAATTTACATACATAAAGTTTTGCTGATCATTCTGATTAAAGATTTAAGTCTCATTATCATATGGTTTTAATGGAGTATCAGTATTAACAGTTTTTTAATGCGTACTTAATTAGCAACATCTGTCTTTGTTGTTAGTTGGAACATCAGCTACATTAGATTTGGCTATATAACAAATTGCCACTTTATTGATATGTTAGTGAAACAGCACAAACAGCTGACATTATTCTCATGCTTCATAAAATACTGACAATTTTGTAGTGCACATACAACATTAATCTAGCACTGAACATTACACATCTTTACTTTCTGGCACAACTTATAAGTCATGTGATATTATTATTATTTTTATTTCTTTGATGATATATCTCTAAGTATAATGGAAGCAGTCATTGCCGATAGCAAACAATTTTACACAAAGATTATCATGGGCTTTCGGTGAGTTTTTATGGTAGTTCTGAACAGTAAAACATTATACATGCATACATACACAGACATTAGTCAATAGGTTTTGATCACAATAATTTTTCCCAATTATCTTCAGCTTCTTGAAGACATTTTAACTATACTAATACTGTTTGCTTATTTGGCACTATGAGATTTTGTTTATATAAATTTTTCAGCCTCTGAAGAAATGTTATTTTCCTTTTTTAAAAATATAAAATTAGAGCCCATTTGATACATATATTAAGACTGCCATTGTAAGCTGGATTCATCATAAATCCTGAAGTGGAACTTAAAAAAAAAAACTAGAGGTCATTTTTTTTTATGGTTATTGCTTATTACTACCTCAAATTCAGTTATTTTTTGTCATTTACATTAACTGAAAGAGTGAGTCCATGAAAGTTAATTTGAATCTGTTATGAAAAGTAAAAGATCTCATTAGTTGTTGAAAATTGTCATCCTTCAAACCATTAATGATGATATAAATTAATAACCATTTGAGAGGATATAGAAACAAACAGGGGGAAAAAACCCTTTTCTTTCATATAGAACCTTTCAGCTGTCATTATTGGTCTCACACCAGAAATGATGAGGTCCCAAACTACTAGAAACTGCAGCAGGGCAATCTGACACTCCTTAGGCTCCATAGATGCAAAACAATGGAGTTTAATTCTACATCTGAAATCTGGAACAATATTAAAGATTTGTTTTTCTTTCTTCCTCATTCTAACAAACAAACAAGGATGTAAATTTTCTCACTGTGGTACCCTGAGTTCACAAACACAAAAGGATGGATTGGCCACAAAAGTGGTTGGCTAATGAACATAACCCTATGGCTGCATTTGCAGTTATTTTGGCACTAATGTGGTCTAGTAACAGATGCAACTGTAATTTGTGACTCATTTGCTACCCCATTACTGCTTAATGAAATCTAACATATCACATTAACAATACGGATAAACACTCATTCTTGATATGTGGCATTTGGCTGTTTTCATTACCACTGTAATTAACACTTGAAATATTATTTCAATAAATATTTAAGATGCTTTAAAAATAGTCAGGATAATCATGACATAGACACAAAACAAAAAGCAAATGTGCAAAATTCAAACTACAAAGTATTCTAATGCTTATAGTGCTGTTATCTACAGGGTATTTTCTATCAGAATGAAATTGGTTTCAAGCATCACAATTTACACTTTATAACATCCAAACCTAAAGTCTTAATGAATTAGCTGGCACTCATTAAAATGCTAAAACGAAATAATACACTTCTAATGCAGTAATTGCAAAATTAGGCACATGCTACATAATGCAGTGCATTAACATTTAGTTGCGTCACTTTTTTTTTTGGTTCAATAAAAGATAAGCAGTGAGATCACTATTGAAAGCCAGCTCTTGGTTTGTTGTTGTTGTTGTTTTTCCTATAACATTTATTGTGTAAGATAGTCATAATGTTCTAAATTTTTTTTAAAGAAATCTGGTACAGCTGTAAAAGGTAATACAGTGTCTTCTAAAATTATACTGCTTTTTAAAAAATATACATAATTTATTTTAATAACCTAATAAGAAAGAATAAAACCTTTGACACATGAAAAACATCACAAATTATAATTTAGAATTTACAAAATATCAATGACACTGACATCTATAATTGAGTTAGATTATATTTAACCTTAGAAAAATCAATAATATAAGTCACTGAATTAAGTGAAATTATAAAATAAAATAATGAGGC
Organism: Vombatus ursinus; assembly: GCF_900497805.2. Taxonomy (NCBI): domain Eukaryota; kingdom Metazoa; phylum Chordata; class Mammalia; order Diprotodontia; family Vombatidae; genus Vombatus; species Vombatus ursinus. The sequence continues at coordinate 21,769,222 of NW_020954571.1, read as the reverse complement.
ATAATGAGGAATGCAATGAATCATCAGCAAAACATCTTTTGGTTTTGAATAAAAGACTACAGTGGTCCTCTTCAGATTAAACTGGAGAGGGTTGATGTCACTTTTTAAAAAGTTATTAATTTTTCAATATTTATCATGTACATGTTAGAGTAGTAGGTATATGGTTAAATGCCATCTGTACTGAAAGGTTCAAAACATTTGTTCCTTTTGATAAAAATGCAAATCTGGAGAACTGTTGTATCAACATATAACAGCCAATGTCTGACACGGTGAATTATCACAGCTGGAATTAAATTGTCTCTGAACAGCTGCTGGCAACAGAGCTTTCATCAATGTTTGATTCAAATGTAGGGAAAAAATTCTACAGAATGAAACATCATGTTGTCCTTACAGATGGGGTTGGTGTTCATTATTACAAACAACACTGAAGCTCATGCCAAACAATATTCCCTTATCTAAGCAGTCTTCTTGGATACAGAGATGGTGGTCATTGTGAAAAATGATTAATTTACACTGGCTCTTAATTCTATTTCAAATTTATTATAACATATTCTCCAAGTTAATTTCTTCTATATCATTCACTTCACTATACCAATATCATTTATGAAACCATTAGTACTTTCAATCTCCAGGGTCAAGCTTCTTCAGTCTCCTATCTTTGAATATATTTGGAAGATGAAAACTTTCTATTACACAAATCACAAGAGGAAACATTCCATTTGGAACCATTTAACTTTCATTTTGCCCTGTTTTAAAATGAAAACTCCAACACATTCTAACCTTTCCTTTTTTTTTGTACTTCTCTCCCATTTCAAGGGATCAAATACTTTTGGAATGGCTCAAACAAAGCTTTCCTAAAGAGTGTGACTCTACAAAATACACACACACACACACACACACACACACGTATGTGCCTGTATATATACAGATATATCTGTATATGTGTACATGCATATGTGTGTGTATCTGTGTGTATATGCTGGTAGGAAGATGGGTGGAGAGATGGGAAATAAGAACATAGTTCACTGTACCTACACCCCCTATTAAACTGAAGTCCATTTACATTGTCATCACTGGTACAACTGGGCTTCAGCAATTCCTTCTCAGGGCTTACTCTTGAGCCCAGTTCTCAGAGCAAACTTAAGTGGCTCTACTCATACTATCACCTACCCAAATCATCCCCTACAAGCAGCTATAAACCCAGGGGGATTTCTCTCCATAGTTTCCCAGGCCATTTTAACCAAAATTAAATAATCTGTACAAATAAAACTCATAATATATTGAAAGTCTAATGTGGTTTTCAAGATGTGCACCTGTTCAGGTATAGTTGTATTTGTTGTGTTTTTGTTGTTTTCATCACTCAGGGTTTTTCACTTTTTTTAACCCTTTCTTGGCATGTGATGAGAGAACAGACTTGTGATTGCCTAAAAGAAATGAGTCAGGGTATTTTAATTCTTATTATGGTCATTCTGTTCTCTACTTCCCATTTCCCATATTTAATACTCATTGCAATTCCAGTTTTATTAAAATACATAAGCAAACAACAAAATATAAAGAGTATTTTTTAAAGACCTACCTCACTGGCAGCAAGGAAGGCATTATTTGCTTCAGCCATATTCATATAGTTGTTATTGTTTCCAAACTAAAAGAAAAATAAATTTCTCATGTTAGTATGCCACGTACTATACAGTTGTGGTTATTTGCTGAATGTTCAGGTGTTATTTTGGAAAATGCATTGGTATTATTATATAAAACCGTGCTTTACTGTGACCAAATGTGAAATATTAATGAGATTTCAAAGCACTAAATTTTTGGTTAGTTCCCACAGAGACTGAAGTATGGAGTTTACCTGACTGAAATGCATTCAACAATCATTTAGTCTTGCTCAGAGACTAGTAGTGAATGGAAGCTATTACAAACATTTGGCTAATTGGTCACCAGTGTACATTGTTTACTGAAATGGCATTTGTCAAATGCGAGAAAGAAAAGAAATTCCAAGTTCACTACCATGACACATTTCTAATATATGTTGGGATTTCACAGCTTACTTTTTAGGAACAGATGTCACCAGTATGAGGGCAAAAATATGAATTAAAGAAAATAAAATTTCATTCCCAGTACTCAGATTCTATTTTCCAATGAATGAGGTATGGCATGAATTGAAATAAATAAGAAGCCTGACAGAATCAGAAAACATCCCAATGCAATACTTAAACCTGTATCAATATCCATGAGAACTGTTGAAAACCTTAATATTTAATCCCCCAACACAGCATTATGGGCAAGAGTTTAAAAGAACAAGCTGAAATCTGTGAACACAGCATTAATTTTTTATTCACTGTCATAGCAGCTCATTCAAACTACCCTAAATAAGACCACAGTTAGCATTTCAATCATCAGCTCTTTATTTCTATGCGTTTGCTCTCAAAATGTAAAACTTGCATTTGAGTAGAAATGCTTCCAAATCCTAAGGAGACAATAAAGATTTTAGTTATTTTACATATTCTGATATTACATGAGATGGTAATTGTGAAAAACAAAAACATAGGAAAAAAAATGTACTAAGTGCTTTAAAAAATAATCTGCCTGTCCTTTCATGGCCTCAAAGTCAAAAATAGCTTTGGCCTTCAACTGATGAAATATATGCATCCCTCCTTATAAAAAATAGTATTTACTTTTAAATAAAAACTATAACTTACCTAGTAATTTAAAAGCCCCAAATTATTCACAGTAAAACCTAACTTCCAATATGCCAAAAAACATTAAAGGGGGATTTCTTAGTCCCTTGTCTTAAATGTATAGTAGAATTCAAGCACAGAAGCTGGATTGACATGATACACTTTATCGTGTCAATGATCAAGAACTCAGTAGGATTTACATGAAAGACTCTAATGGTTCCAGAGGAGTTGTTATGGTCTAGAGAGGCAAAAATCCACTCCTTAAAAAGACACCTTAATACACCCTTACACAATAGACCTAAATGACCCTGACAGAGCACCGAGTACCCAAATGAACTTGGATAAAATCATTAAGGAAATGTGAAAGTACATATTTATTAAGGTTAAAAAGAGATTTAAATAGTTTCTCTGATGGATGAAACATCAGATATATTTTTAACTTTTGCACAGCTTTAGGAAAATCGAGGAAACATGATTGTAAGTCATCAAATTTTTATGAATCAATAATCTTAGTGGAACAAAATTACTTCATTCTTAACTTTACTTTTTCCTATGTATGAAAATTGCAGCTTCAAGTGTATATTATATGTGAAGTTCTCATGTCAGTTCCCAATAGTAACTAGGCTTTCCTCAGCCTTTAACACAACTTTAACGTTATTTAAATGTAGGTTTTGTCTGTGAATTAGAAATCCATTTAAGGCAAACAGCTCATTATCAAAGAGCATTTTTAAGATTAAATTCACTTATTATCTAGTACTACCTACAACAACAAAGGAAAATAAAATGGCTATTATCCTAAGGACCTAAACAATTCAAAAAACAAATTAAGCTTAGAGTGAAATAAGAACTGGGTTAGAAATCCTCTTCTGAACAGTTAGTATGCGAATGTAATTACTGAAGAAACTACAGCTAATCAGCTGTGAATTGTATCCATTAATTAGTATTTGCCCTGGAGAAATGAGAAAAATCAGTAACAATGTTAACACTGCAATGCACTGATGAGTCCTGAAACATGGGGCCCTCACCATTTAGTCAAGCAGGTGGCTCCAATGGTCCAAGTAATTTAAAAAGCTCTCACCTGAAGTGCTGGCTTGAATTACAAAGCACTTCTTGCATATCTTTTGTATCTATATAAAGCTATAATTAATGGCTTTTAATTTAGAAACACTTTGTGATCAGCCGGGAACAGTTATAAATCATTCTAAATAGAAGTCTAGTTTCTAGTCTATTTTAGTAAAATATTTAATTTAGAATAGATGCTTCAAATGGTTTGTGCAAAGTAACTCGTTGCAGTCAATATCCTTTCCTATACTTAATGGGGCCTATTTTGTTCTACCTTTGTCTGAGCCATGAATTTTAGTCCTGAGGTCCAATTAATAAGGGCAATATGTTATGTAAATGTGTCTATGCATGTGGTCATTGATTTTACTTATTTCATTTAGTTGTCATTTTGAAATGTTATCTATGAATTCTATCCCACTTGTTTCTGAAAAACAAAACAAAACTAAACACCATGCATCCATTCAAGGAGAAAAATGGATCCTTTGGGGGAAAAACTATCACAATTAACAATATATTTTAGCTGCATCATGTATTTTTAATTTCTGATGGATAGTAAAATCTCTGAATATATTATATTACAAATATCAAACTTAACTTCAATGTCTCCTAGTGAAGAAATGTGTCCTAACATCCAATAATTCATTATATAATTTATTATTTATCTTTTAATATCCACAAACATGAAAAATTCACTTCTCACACACTTAGTTCAATTTTAAATCGCTGTAAAATTTATTTAAATATTTTTGGCCATAACACTAAGCCCTTTCCTGCCAATCTTCTTTAACTCTCCTGAAACCCTTCTTATGAAAAGCTAACCCAAAGGTTGCTTCAAATTAGATTTATGAAGAGGTGGCTGGCATTGCTATTTTTTGTAGATGTAAAATTTATGAGCTTTCTGAATGAAATACATGGAAAAACTGTAAGCTGTCAATTTCAAACCATCTTAATGGAGCCTATTTCCAGACTTTCTAGGTAGTAACCTTCACAAAATATTCCTTCTGAGATCCACTGGTCAACCTCTCTTAAGTTTTCTCATATAACTTTAAAAGTCAAAAAGTACTATTCCAAGTAAAAAGTAGATTAACATCAAGTAAAGCAGAATGTTCCCAACTATAAGAGGAATGCAAATTTCATTACAGTACAGATATATTAAATGAATTTTAATACCATCTTCCATATCACTTTTAATAACACGAAAAAGCCAACCTTTGTACAAACAGATCAATTCTTGTACTGCAGTCCTCCACTCATAAATCTTCAGTAGCTCCCTATTGTCCCCCAAGTAAAATTCAAACATTTCTGCCACAATAAGGTACTCTGACTTTTCAGGCTGATCTTTTATTACTTCCTTTCACTTATATTATTTTCCAATTAAATTGGTCTCTCTGTTACCTCAACACTTACCCACCTTTATGTTCAAGCTATTTCCATTTCCTAAAAGACTCTCTTTCCCTATCTTTACCTAATAACTACTAGTTCAATTTAAAATGTCACCTCCTCCAGAAGCATTCCCTGATAATAACCTTCCTTAGAATTTGCATGACACATTGTTTTGGAACCCTTGAATTCATTTATGTAACATTACTTGCTACAGTCGTTTGTTTGATCCTCATTAGACTGAGAAGCCCAATGAAGGCAATGAATATTTTTTTAGCAAAAAAAAAAATGTATCTCCTCTAGCACCTAGCACAGCACTTTTTACATACTATGCACTTATTGTTTACTAAATGAAGGAATAAGTGAATGATTCTGATACTTTTTTAAAGGCACACATCTGTAGTCACCTATTCTTTTCACTTTGATATGACCCAACAGACCAATTCCCCAAATATATTATCCCCAAGGACTTCATTATAAAACTAAACTAAATAAATCTGAACACCCCAACAAAAGCATCTCAATAATTCCATAGAACATTTTCCATTGTAGTTCAGTAGATTTGATTTTTCTGCTTGATCAATAACGACAGCTCTGGCAAATACAATGTCCGATAAGGACATCAATTAAGAATGAGCACCACGGGCTTTTAATGTTTTTTTTTTCTTCTAAATATCATCATGTTCATGGTCTATATGATTGAATGAAATGCCAAATGAAATTAATGGAGATTGCTAAGTGTAGCTAACTAGTAGTTAGAAAGTGGGGCAGGACAGCCAATAAGCCATAAGTAAAAGATGAGAAACTTGACTAATGCCTTTTCAACTTGTAGTCTAATTAACAGAATTTTCATGAAAATTATTTTGGTATTAATGTGAAGAAGTGGCAGGTTCTTATGCTTAAGTAACACTACCAAGAGCAAACCAAATGGTTTGCATGTATCAATGTATGTATGTATCGATTGTATGCAATATATGTATGTATTGATTTAATACTAATATTCCATAAAAACACAAACCCCTTTTGTGCTATATTTTAGCGGCAAAATAGTAAGAATAACATAGTATATCGTAAGACTGTTTTTTTAACACTGTTAATAGTGACATGTTATTATACAGATATTAATATTAGGGAATGAAGTTTTAAAGTCTTCTTCATATTAGTCCTGTGGATCTAATTAATAAAGGTGGTGAGGTAATGGCTGAGGTTTGAGGGCTCCTGAGGAAGGCTACTAAATTAGTGCTTTGTTGAATTAAAGTAATATGCAAAATGAGGGATTCAAAAATAAATGATACAAAACTCTGGTTAAAAATAAGTTCCAACTTATGTTAGGAGTGAGACACTGAAGTATTGTGGCTAAAACCAGCAATATTCAGAATGGAGGAAGAAATAGTCCTATTGCAATTCTACTCTGGTCATGTAACTAGAATATTGTGTCTAAATCTAAGTACCACATTTTTGTAAAGATATTAACAAGTTGGAAAAGATGCAGGGGCAGGGAATGGAGCAGTGAGAAGGGAGTAACCAGAATTGTGAAGTTCCTTAAACTTACTAGACCATACACAGATCAGTTTAAAGAACTTGGTGTGATTCTCTTGAGTTTAGAAATCAGACTAAGGGACAGTAAGATTATCATATTCAAATGAGACTGTCAAGTATCTAAAGGGTCTGGCATGTTAGAAGACTTGTTGTGCTTGAATTCAGAGGCCAGAACAACAAGTAATGGGCATAACATATGGGGAGAAATATTTAAGCTCAATATTGATAAGAATGACTAAACAATGGCAGGTAATAAAGTTTCCCATCACTCAAGTCCTTTATAAAGATGCTGTCGGGGATGTTTTAGAGGGGATTCAGGAAGGAGTTAGCCTAGATAAACTCTCAAGTTTCTCCTAACTCATAAGATTCTATGATTCTATAGTATAACATCCTCATTCAGGTATAATGTTAACTGTTTTTTTAAGAAAATAAAGTTTTAAAATGAAGTTTGCCTTACACTGATGAATGTGGAATATAGATTTGCAAGAATCCAACCTGACCCTTACAGCCACAATTCATAACTAATATTCAGATCAGATATGGAATGTAAGGATGTTGGAGTCCTTTCAAATGCATGGAAGATACAGTGGGCATACCTTTCCTCTGCTGGCACCACTGGGGCCCTAGCAAAAAATTCTTCTGCCTCCTAAGCACTTGCATAGTGAAGCATGGCTCAAAAGTCATGAAAGGAAAAAGAGCAGGATCCTTAAAGAGGAGGGAGAGATGGAAGGTTTCAATGGCTATGTGTTGAAACCACTGTAGTTAGCCCAAGTAAGAATGACAAGTTTTAATGTTGGAGTTTAAACAAGCACTGTGGAACCACATTAGCAACAACAATGTCTAAACATATGGATTCCACCCAAATATGGAGGCCTTTAGATTTATATGGTCTGGACACATTTGAGTGTGTGGAATTACATAACCATCTGGGCCGATTATGAGTGATATGAAAAAAATGCCTAAAAACTCACACATTTAAAATGAGAAAAACAAATATATATGCCATGGGATACTAAAGCTACTGGATCTTTCTTCCTCAATAGAAAAAGGAAAATGAAGGCAGTCTTTGTGAATAGGACAGCTTCAATTCATGACCAATATTAAAGAACTTGTGAATAAAGGACTAGACAAACATTCTATAACATTTACTCACAGAAGAAGAAAAAGGAAGCAAATTAGACTTGCAGAAAAAAATACCCACATCAGTGTGTTTTCTGGCATTCTCCTTTGCCTGAGTTTTCATCATCCACAAAAGATATTTATTGATATTTGGTTACAAATAAGGGGCACTGGGGATACAAAACAGGCTTGCAATTTAGGTCAACCGACAGGCCATATAAAAAAGAAGTAAATGACAATACAAGTTAACACCTGCTAAATGCAGAATTAAGTGTTACAGAGAATAAATACTCTAGGTGTTCAGAGGACAGAGGGATCTCTAAGGGCTGGGGTGAAAGGTAGATGGTAGAGGAAGGTATAGGGAGCTGAATATGGTAAATGGAACATGAGTTGTACATGGAAAATGATGGCACCATTGAAACAGGTCCATCAGGATGGAGAGTTGTTTTGAGCTGAACTGATGATCTTTGCTTCAGTTAGGTTGCATTTGACATAGTAGGATACAAAATCAAAGAATATTGGAGCTGGAAAGGAATCTGGAGATTGTCTAGTCTAAATTCTTCATTTTCCAGAGAAATTAGGTAACCTTCTCAAACATCTATTTATGTCCAGCAGACCATCTGAAGACATGGAACTTAAGCTAAGAAGTCAGTGGTTAGATCTGGGAGTGACCTGTAACAAGAATAATAGTGTAAATGTCACAAGCACAAATAAGGGAGAATGTATGAAGTATGAAGAACAGAAGGGAGAGGACTGAGACATGGTATACATTCACTGTGAAAGAGGTTGAAATAGTAAGTAGAGTCAGTGAAATAGATTCAGGTCTAATAAACAAATTGTTTTGAACTATGATGGAGTAACATCACAATAACTTTATTTTCCTTACCTTTCTTGGAAAGCAAAATGGTGATTTGATGTAGTATTATAAAAAGCTTTATTTTTGCTTAATAAGAATTTGCTTAATCAATCAATTTTAGAAGCAGCCTACCAGACAACTTAATTCAATCCAGTTAATTACTCTAACGGTCTGCCAGCCATTTATTTTTCAGTGCACATGACCATGATCAGCTCAGCTCCAACAGAAGCGTTCTTATAAAATCTTATGATATTAAGATATTATGATATTAAGGTATTATTAATATCAGTACACAATCAATAATGGCTTCTGTGCAAGAAGTAGAGGAAAAGACACAACCAAAGACATGTATGACTGGAAAAGGAAGTGGGATTAGATCAAAGAATAACAGTCTAGACTGCCCAAATGTTATACTGATAACCACAAAAGTTAAAAAGATCTATAGGAAATTATCCATCACATTGGGTAGATCCTCCATGGAGGATCTATGAAAAAATATGTACAAGAATCACATAGAGTAAAAAGCCATGGAAGACAATCATACTAGTGGAAGGAGTACCCAAATGAATCGACTTAAGTATTATTGTCCTCCAGGAAAAACACACACAAAAATCATATCCCCAAATTATATTTGTATTGTCTTGCTTTTCACTCTTAGTTACATCAACTAAAACTAAGAAAATAAAGTCAAGAACAATTGGACCTGAAGATGCAAAATAAATCCAGATTCAGGGTAGCAGTTTTAAATACTCAGCAGTCAATTTAAAAAGATATTTCCAAAAAAAGAAAGACTCTTCAAAAATGTAAAAGAAAAAGAAGTATTATTATAGGAGAAAAGTCAACTGAGACACTAGCAGCTACTGACCTATAAGCATTTCTAATCTCTAGAAAATATTTATGACAACTATTCACAAGTGAAGAGCATCCTTGATAAAAATGTGAACAGGCAGATTATCAAGGATTATTTTTTTATAAAAATTCTATAAAATGGCACTTATCTTCACAGTCACGAAACTGACTCAGATGAATGGAGTATTAAAGTTTGTTATTTTTCATTGATTTTTTAAAAGGCATTTCATTCAACAAAGTAAAACATGACATAAAAGATGCTTCTCCAAGATTTTCGTGCATCTGTTAAAATCATGCAAGATTCCTTGATAGATCTAACTGACATAACTTTGTTTAAAAATCCTTAAAGAATCAACAATAAACGGGACATAAACATAAGCTCAAGAAAGGTATTTTCTAACACCATGGAGGATTCCTCTACAACACTGAAAAAAAGGGATGGGGTTTTCTGGGTATTCTGAGCTATATGTTTTATATATATGACTTTGACAAGGAATGGAATTCTCAGGTACCAATGCAATGATCATTAACTGCTCAGAAGAGATAGCACACCAATATTCACAAGACAATCCAAGTGGCAAAATTCCATATATTTCATTTCCAAGATTATGAAATACAGTTGGAAGGGTAATTCATTGAGCTAATTTATTAGTACTTGTTATCTTGGATAGGCTCTTAAATGGAGAATTAACTGGAACCCATAGAATAAGAGAAGGACAGTTAGATAGCATCTGGGAAATTTTGCGACACAACTTTCAATAATCACAAGCTGCTCACTGCCATAAAAGCCCTTACTATTTTTCTTTTGAAGACATGTGACTGTATATCACAAGAAAGCGATGCTTTAAGAAGAATCAAAATTGTAGGTGACCCAAAGAATAGTGAGAAAATCCCTGGTAAGTATGAGAAGTTGAAACATACTGACAATGATGATTTATGTTTAAGAAGCAGTATAAAAATCAGCACCATCAAAAATATGTGTGACCAGAAAAGGAAGTAAGTCATGTTAGCAGTAGTAAGGGACAATAGCACTTATTTGTGCTTAAAAAACACTCTAAAATCATAAATATAGAAGAATCCTTTTAAAAATAAGATTAAAAATATGTATCTAAAACCAAAAGTTAACATTATTTGCAATGTAGAAATAGTAGAAACTTTCCCAATAACTGCAATGGTAAAATAAAACTGCCTCCTCTCTGCATTATAATTTGACATAGTTCTAGAAATGCTAGCAAAAGCAACAAAATGAGAAAAATTAGAGGCATAAATATCAGCAAGATGACAGAAAATGAGCCTTGAAATCAGGAAGGTTTGAAAAAATCTTGCCTCTGACACAAACTGATCCTATGGATTCTGAGCATGTCATTTAACCTCTCTTCCTCCATGAAAGATCTATGGAAAGATGTGGAAAAGAATCACACTGGGTGAAAAGCTACAAATGACAACTGCAAACCTTACAGAGGAGATGTGGCCACCTAGCTAGAGTTTCCTCACTGGAGGTTTCCTAGCCAATGAGATCACAGGTCCAATTTAAAAATACAGAAATATAGATAGACATACATACATGTAATTTGCAAAGAGGGAACAAATTTACCCCTATTGCAGATGACACAATGGTTTACATAGAAAAGTTCCATGGGAGCACCCTTCTCCTTTGTTTTCCATTCATTCCCTCTCCTATACCACCTAGAGACCCAAGTGGATGTCCAAGTGCTCTGACTTACCAGAGCTAACTGGAGTGACAAGATAATAAGAGCTAAGTTTCAGTTCATACCAGCTTGATGAGCTGTGAGTCACAAGTTCTAATCCTTCTCATGAGAAGAAGAGAACCACCAGAACTTATTATATTCCCTACCACTAAATCATTGTGTCCTCTGGATTGTAACTTACCATCTGCCCTGCCTCAAGATCTCCAGTCATTTGGTGTGCTGACACACCTTAATGACCCATGGGTCTTTTCATTCACCTTGTAATACTTCTAGGCCTTTCCATCTGCACTGCAGCTAAATTCTATTCTATATTGTTCCCCTCTCTTTTTAGTTGTTGTTTGTTGTTGTTTGTATCATTTATCAGTCATGTCCAACTCTTCAAGGCCCTCTTTGGGGTTTTCTTGGCAAAGATACTGGAATGATTTTCCATTTCCTTCTCTACCTCATTATACAGATGAAAAAATTGAGGTAAATAGGACTTGCCTGGAGTCACACAATTAGTAAGTGTCAGAGACCAAGTTTGAATTCAGGAAGATTAGTCTTATTGACTCCAGGCCTGGTATTCTAACCACTGAACAACCTAACTCTAGCTGTACCCCCCCCCATTAGGATGTAAGCTCCTTGAGAGTAGATAATGTCTTGATCTTTTTTTTATCTCCAGTATTTAGCACATTGCTTGGCATATAGTAAGCACTTAATAATTTATTTAAAATTCATTCATAGAAAACCCCAGAGAATAGCAAAGAAATTGAGATGATTGAGACATCTTCAGTAAAGTAATAGAATCCAAAATAAATCCACAAAAATCAGCAGCATTTCCATATTGTAACAACAAAACCCAGGAAAAATAGAGAAATCTGATTCAAAATAATTACAAAGGATATAAAATATCTGGTAGTCAACCTACCAAGACACAATCAATAAAAGCTATCAATAAGCATTTATTTACTTACTTTATACCAAGCACTACTCTGAAAATACAAAGAAAAAAAGAGAAAGTCCCTATTATAATCTTTTTTTTTATAATTAAGGAGATTATAAGAAGATATCTTTTACAAACTTGTCTGGGGAGAATTCTGGAGCAAGTAAGGAAGAGAGAAGAGAGAAAACAGACAATTCTGAGTAAATTTTTAAAAGCTTTTGCAGCAATAAAGTCAATGTAACTAGAACAAGAAGAAAAAAACATCAATGGTGTGGAGGCAGGAAGGGGACTTGTTTCATTAGAAGATGGGACTCAAAGGTCTACAATTCTTTCTTGCTTTAAATGAATGATCCTATGATCTCTGAAAAAGTCCAACATCTTAAGTATATAAGGTATTAAAACAATTATGTAAGATTATAAGCCAGTCAGTATTATTGTGTTGTAAGAAATTATGAATGAAGAATTCAGAGAAGTATGGAAAGGATTTGTATGAAATGATGTAGTATAATGTAAGTAGAACCAGAAAAACTACATAAGGCCACAACAGTGTAATCAAAAACTCCAAAAGCAAAACTGAACATTATGTAATTGCAAAATCTTGGCCCTGACAAGGAGGCAAGAGATCAAGTAAACAAACATTTATTAAATGCCTACTATGTACCATGCACTCTACTAGATCATGGCATTCTCTTGTTCAGGATGCTCTAGTGACTCCCTATAACCTCTATGATCAAATACGAACTCTTTTGCTGGCATTTAAAAATCTGGTTCCTGATATTCCCCTTTTCTTATTGTATGGTCCAGCTAAAGTGTTCTTAGACATGACACCCCATCTTCCATCTTTGTGCCTTTTCACAGGCTGCTTCAGTTGCCTGAAATGTACTCCCTCCTCACAATTCCCTAGCTTTCGGCATGTCACTATGGTAGCCGTGTGAAAGCTGGATTGAAGAGGACAAAAAGACAGAGGGAGACTATGTAGGCTAAGGCAGTCAAGAGGTGACAAGACTTGAACTAAGGTGGTGACTATGTAAGTGAAAAAAATAGGGAAAGGAGATGACAACAGATATGTGGTGAAAGTATAATCCTTAAGTATTGGAAAACTAACTGAATACGCAAAAATACACTTCCGTTTTCCCTTTGGAAAAACAGGAGACAATGGGTATGAAAAGTTACTTATACTTCTGATCTTGGTCACTTTGTCAGATAGTTTTGCTTAATTGTTTTATGTTTGTTTAGGTTTTTTCCCCCTTTGCAAGAGAAGGTTCAATGGTTAACATTTAGATCATTCAGAAATAATGGTGGTATAAAAAAAGAAAGAGTACAAATAGAAACAAAATTTTAAAATAGGAGAGACATCAAACAGATACTTAAATATTGTACTGGTATCCATGAGGTATTAAAATATACAGAGGAAGACTTCACTAGAGCATAGTGTATAGAACTTCTATGGAAGGTTTCTGAAAAGACACGGACAAGAACCACACAGGATAAGAAGTTATCTATGGGTAACAATATCCCCTGATGGGAGGAACACACACTTAGATGAGATTACATATCCATTAGGGAAAAGAGTTGCAATTGAATCATTCAAAACTCTAGATAATTTCCTCTGAATCAAACTTCTAAGGTCTGTAATTCTGTGACTCATTCTCAATTCATACACTCTAGTAAATTGGTCTTTTATTAGATTTTTTTTCTTACAGCTTCATTACTTCATTATATGATGCTGCAAATGTAAAAAAGAATTTTTATAAGTAAAACACATTAAATATTTTAAAAGTAAAAACATTTGCAAATGTGTACCTTTCAACAAGTTAAAGTTTATTTTCATAGCAACTAAATTGTACTAACCAAAAGAAAAAAAAATCCAGCTTAGACACAAATTCTTATTTCAAACATTCTATGTAATTTGCAAGTCTTTGGTAAGAAGTCTAGGCAAAGGAGGCTAATAACTGAATCAATGTTTTCCTAACTTGTATTTGACTCTAAAAGAGATATAAAATAAAACAATATTCCACTGTTATTTTAAAAAATGCACACATTCAGTGTCTGGTAAAGATTATTTTAGGTATGAATGCTGAAGATTAATATTGCTGGATTGTTACTTCTTTCCAATTCAAACAAGATTATCCTCACAGTTTTTTGTTTTATGTGTGTATTTGTGTGTATATTTACTACACTCAGGGAAATTCATACAAGCACCACCTTCTATTTTAAAGAACCTTTGCTGATACTCCCCAGATTCTGGAAAGCTATCCTCCCCCAAACCCACCTCCACCCTCACCCTAACCCCCACCCCCACAAAAAAGTTACTTCATTTTTTAAATGTATGTATACACCTATGTAAGTATATCCTTCCCCCCCTTCAGAATGTAAGCTCCTTGAAGGCAATGATTATTTTTTTTCTTTTTGTCTTTTTTAACCTCAACATCTATCATAGAGACAATCACATAATAGAGACTTAATAAATACCTACTGATTGACTGATACCGGTTGGTATAAAACCATTGAATTTTTAAAATATATCCTACATTCTAATATAAAAAATCATAATTGTGACCTTTTTTAAAAATACCAACAAAAAACACTAAATTTTGCCAGAAATAGTACATCTTGTTCCTTCTTGAATCTCATCTTCAAAAGACCAAATGCTAAATGCCGTTATGACCTAAGCCCAATGACAAAAGCATTCAATGTAAAGATTATTATTTAAACCTAAGAGGATGGCATTTCTGTTGTGTGTCATAATGCCTATCAACTTACATCCATCATTTTTCAGCCCTGAGGCACTGTGCTGGCATCATTTTGCCAACACTGTGGCAAAAATTAAACACTTAAATGACTTGATTCAAATTTTATGAGAAATACGTAACAATGGGAACTGTTCTGGATATATAAACATGTCAAGGAGAAAACTCTAAAGAATTTTTGCTCATACTAAAAAATACCTTGATTACATACATTTTTCTGTGACTTTATGATTATTTAAATCCCAGAGGGACAACTTTTCACTAGATGGGTAATATTATATCTTTCATTTGTTCTCTGTATTTTACCAGTAATACTTGTTTATTTATCCTAAGTCTTGTAACAAAAAAGGGCTCACATGAGATTCAAGATTCCTGATTAAATGCTGGGGTAGGACACAATGATACTATATTATTTCAAGTCAATTGCTCCAAAATCTATAACCTAAAACCATACAATTTAATATTCACTTTAAATGATTTCCTCAAAGCCCTTATATTTTAATTTGTTTGACTGTAGTATTAATGGTATATTATACATGCGCATATAGTCCCTTAAAAATGTGAAAATATAACCTTTATTTTAAAATATCTAATCCAGTCCTATTAAGATGTTAATGTTAATTGAGATTATAGTTCAAATTTGTTCTATAATTTATATAAAATAATAATTACATTAACTTTCTAGAGTATTACTAGAATTTTATTCTTAGGATATGAGGAAATTGTTGTATATATCCACATTCAAAATTACCTTCAAATTTTCTTACAAGAATTTTTAGAAGATGTGATTAAACTATAATTGGTCTATAAGCAGGTCTTCTTAGAATTTTATATCAAATTTTATTCGATTCAGCAAAAACTGAGTTCCATCCCATTAATGTGACTTAACTTCATAAAGACAAATTATGTCATTTTAAATTCAAAACTTACAGAAAGGGACATAGTAAAGATATAAAAATATTATAATAATCATAATGGAATGTTACTCAGGGCATGTTAAACTAAATATAGCATATAAATACCATCTTAAAGCACATTGATTCTATTGACATAGGTCTCAGAACAAACGCTCTCCATTTTTGAAGAAATGATGCTTATTAAAAGCCAAAGAAAATTCAAGTCACATGGTTTTATACTAAAGAGATACTGCATTATTTAAAACTGCAGTTGTACAAAGTAAGTCTATTACCAAATCAAATTTTTTAAGAGAAAGTTAATATCTATTTGGTTACAAGGTATAGGGGGAGCTTTTCTCCTGATTCTTATATGTGAGAAAAAAAAATACATAGCAACTAGGAAAAAATAACCACACTGTAAAGTGTAAGTTTCTGACAAAATTCTCTATTTATGTTAATTATGGTTTAAAAAAAGTTAGTTGTATGGATACATTTTTGTAAAATTATAGCTGCCTTCCCATCAAGATTAATATGAAAAAATCAATCTCTTACACTGGCACCCTTGGGGGAATGAAAAAATTCCATAAGGGATAGAATCTAGCATGATGGACAGAGGCCATTGAGCTCTACATATTATGGTTTAGATATTGCTCTCTAGCTAAAATTTAAGTAGACTACTATATCAATTCCTTGAAAAAGTTCATTTTCTTCCCATACCCTTTTACTTTCATGTTTAAATGACTATAACAAGATTTAAAGGATGTAAGGCTAAAAGCAAGTTCCTAATGCAAAACAGAAAAACGAAATATCAAAAGAGAAGGTTCTTACTATAATAAAATTTCTCCATGCAGAAAATAGAAACAGAAAATTCAAGAGGTAACAGGAGAATATTCTATATTCTGTTAAGTCCAAAGATTCATGCTCTCCTCCCTATGGAGGCAAACAAAAATAGAAGAGTCGGTCAACAAGCATTTATTAAATGCTGACTATGTGCCATGGAAAGAGAAAGAAAGAAAGAAAGAAAGAAAGAAAGAAAGAAAGAAA
>NW_020954571.1:21635518-21752318 GCF_900497805.2 Vombatus ursinus | reverse complement strand
GAAGGAAGGAAGGAAGGAAGGAAGGAAGGAAGGAAGGAAGAAAAAAGAAAGGAAGGAAGGAAGAAAAAAGAAAGGAAGGAAGGAAGAAAGAGGAGAGAGAGAGAAAGGAAGGAAGGAAGAGAGAAAGGAAGGAAGGAAGGAAGAAAGAAAGGACAGAAGGAGGGAGGAGGTAATGAAGGAGGGAAGGAAGGAGGTAATGAAGGAGGGGAGGAAGGAGAGAAAGAAAGAAAGAAAAGGGAGAGAGGGAAGAAGAAAAAGAAAGAGGAGGGAGAGAGAGAGGAAAGGAGGAAGAGAGAAAACAGAGAGAAGGGAGGGGGGAAGAGAGAGAGAGAGAGAGAGAGAAAATAAACACAGCCCAATGAGGAAAAGAAACATGAAAATAACTCACATAAAAGATATGGAGAGAGTATGGTACAGTGCCTAGCACCTAGTAAGCACAAATGTTTGTTCACTGTCAGAATAAATGGAAATAATCTCGACAGCTGGGAGGAACTTGCAAAGGCTTCAATAGAAGGCAAGATTTGAAAGTAGCCTTGAAGGAAGGCAGGTAAACTAAAAGGAGGAGATGATGAGGGAACAGGTGAAGAAACATCATGAACTCACCTCATTTATAGAACAGTACAATTCCAGCTCCCCTCAGGGTTAACATGATCACAGGTAACAGAAGCAAGCGAGGAAAAGCTCTACATCTATGGCTACTGTGATACAAAAACCTCAGGGAGCCATCACCTTCAGTTTCACTTTAGTACAACTTGCATTACAGGATTCACATTAAATATAGAATCCTCATATTAATATTTTACAAGATTACCTTCTGTATTACCTTCCCCCTTTTGGTTAATATTCTTTATGATCATACCTAATTCAGTAACTCAAAGGTTTTGAATGTGGGCCCAATGAATAGCATTGTTTATGATTTTTCTTTTCTTTTCCTTTTTTTAAACAAAGGAGGAACAATCACCAAAGCACAGGGCATACTCTCAGAATCAAATATACAAACCACACACACACACGCACACACACACACACACACACACGCACATGCACACAAATAGTGACCACATGGAACACCAAAGTAACCAAACTTTGGTGGGGAAATATCATAATATGCTTGCAGAGGTTTTGTTCCATCCCTTTGCCTTAATAATTGTACTCATATTATCACAGAAAGGTAGGCATCTTTTTTTTTTTAATTGAGCAAACATTTATTAACCACTTCCTAAGTGCACACTACCTGTGCTCTATGTCTGGGATCCAAAGATACAAGATAACAGTTCTTTTTCTAAGGGACTTTATAATTTACTAACGGGAATAATAAATACAAAAATGAGAATTATACAAGTTCAAATACTCTTAAGTGTAGAGAAAAAGGTGAAGAAAGTGATGTGATAAATTCAAGGATGGAGGACGGCTCTCAGAGAGAATCAATGCAGTCTTCTTGGAAGAGGTGGCCCCTGAGCTAAAGTGGCACCAGAGGAAGGAAAAGATTTCAGATTGTCACCAAATTTTAGGGTTAAAAGGGACCTCAGATGTCTTTTTCATACTTAGGCAGGAACAATATCCCTAACAAGTGATCACTCGAACTCTACTCCATTTTTGGACAGCTCTGATTGTTAGCCAAGGCTTCCTTACAACAAGCTGAAAACACCCATTGTTCTTAACAATGAACACTGAGACCAAGTAAAACAAATCTAATCCATATTCCATAAGACAGCACTTCAAATACTTGAAGACAATCAACATGTTCTTCCCCATCCAAAAACACAAAAAAACCTTTCCTCTTTTCCAGGTTAAGCCTTCCTATTTCCTTCAATAAATCATCCTATTACACAAACATTGTCATATTTGACTCAGTTGACTATGCTGTCCTCCTGCGGAACACCCCGGGTTCTCATAACACTGCTCTCTAATGGTTCTCCCTGCTACCTGTCTGGCTGCTCGTATGTAGTTCTCTTCACTGGATCATCATCTATGCCCTACTCACAATCTAGGGGTATATCCTAGGGTGATGCCCTGAGCTCTCTGTACACTCTCTTTTGCTGATCTCTTTGGCACCCGTGAGTTCAATTGTCATCTCTGTGCAGGTGACTTCCAAATCTATATATCCAGCCCATCTCTCGAGTCCCTGTCCTTTATTATCAAGTGTCTATTGAACATTTCCAACTGGAGATTCCATAGGTAATTTAAATTTAACAAACAAAAAGCAGAACTCATCATCCTTTTTTTCCCAAAATTCTCTCCTCTTCCTAACTTCCCTATTCCTGTTGATAGCACCAACATTCTCCTAATGATCATTTCAAATTCTTCTTTAACTCTTCCCTCACTCCACATTATCAGTCAGGTGCCAAGTCTTACTGTTCATCTCTCACATTCTCCCCCTTCTCTTCATTCGGAGTCCAAGTTCAGGCCTGTATCACATCTCTCTATTATTACTGCAATAGCATGTTAAATGGCTTTCCTCCTTCATCTCTCCCCACTTTAACCCAAACTCCACACAGCTGTTCAAATGTTATTCCTAAAGCACGGTTCTGACGATGTCACTATCATGTGCAAAAAACTGCAGTGGTTTCCTATTACCTGTAGCATCTAATACAAACTCTTATGTTTGGCATTTAGAGTCTTTCACAATCCAGCCCCAGACTATTTTTCCAAGTTCATTACAAGTTAATCCATTCCACGCATGCTGCAATTCATCCACACTGACCTACTTTCTGGTCCCTGTTAAGATCTCCCAACGTTGCATCTAGAGGGCACTTCTCTTCAACCCCACCTCCTAGAATCCGTAGGTTCCTCCCAGTCTCAGCTCGTGTCATCTATATCAGGTCTCCCCTGATACCCAGTTGCTAATAGTTCTTACTTCTGAAATCACTTCATATACATTTTGTATTTAATTATCTGTGCTCAGTTTATGTCCCCACAATAAAATGTAAGTTTCTTGAGGGATGGGACTTGTTAAGCTTTTTGTCTTGAGATTCCTAGCACTAAGCACAATGCTTAACAGAGTAGACTGTTAATACATACTTTTTGAAAAAAATGGTGCCCAGTCCTGTCATCATTATGGTCCTCTATGTGCAACCCAATTTGTTCTTTCAAAAAAGGGGTATTTAAAACTTAGCACAGAAAGGATCTGACCATACCAGAGTAAAAGGAATTACCACCTTCCTTGTTTTGAGTATTTGTTTTAACATGTTTCTTATATGCAGCAAAATATTGGACTTTGTTTTTTATTCATTGTTATTCTGTTTGATGGATGTATTCATCCTGTGTACATTCATAGAATCATGACTGTTAATTTTCATTTTTCTTTTCATAACATCCCATAAAATGTTTTCTTAAAATCTTGACACAACCTATTTATAATTTGTATTACTTGAAACAATCTGATCTGTCTCCTTCCTTACTGTTCCCAGCCCAGATTCAAATCACTGTATCTTACCTGACACGCACCTTGCCATTTGGGTTGAGGTGAGTTGAGGTAGCAATCAGCATTATATCACCTGTGGCTCATTTTACTGTAATCCCATTCCCAACCCCACAAACTGGCTCAGATGTGCTTCTTCATCCCTCTGAGCATAGTTTTCTGTTTCTTCATTGTATTCCTATTACTCGCATCTCTTTTTAACTTTCCCTTGTCAGACTCAATTAATGGTGAAATTCATGCAATTCTGTCTATTCCACCTTTTATGTTTCAGTGACCTTCACTTGTGGCACCCAAATCACAAAAAATACCAAGTTCCTCCCCTCCTTTTTTCTAAGGCATTTGCTTTTGAAAATCTAAGCCCAGAGACTGCCTATGTTTGTTACAGAATGATCCTTAAACAAGATGGGAATCTGGATGAAAAATACTACTATCTCCTTTTGGTGTGTAAGCATTGAATCATCACCTAGTTCTTTCCAACTATTTAAATTTATTTTTCTTTTTCTAAACAAATTGACAGCTATGTGGTAGAGAGGATAGAATGCTGGATTCAGAAACTTTGAAATTTATTATCTTTGTGACTCTGAGGTGAAAGGACTTAACCACTCTAAACTTCAGTTTTTCCACGTGAAAAATGGGGACAATCCTGAACACCTACCTCACAAGGTACTTACGAGAATTAGACAAGTTGTGTGTAAAGCTCTCTGAAGACCCTAAAGTGCAATATAATGAGCAACTTTTAAAAGTTTCTTGTCTGATATATTTGAAATATTTTGTCCAATTCTGTTTTTCAAAGAAGTGTCTGGGAGTCAACAATTCTGGGGGAAAGCCCCCTTTTTGTGTAGAAGTGTACTCTTATTTGGAAGATAAGGTATTCCTAAGTGTAAACCATTTCCCAATTGTTTTTAGTATATCATATTCTCATCTTCTTTCATGTTCTTATTGCTGATGAGTAATTCTACAAAATTCTGACTGGAATTCTTTACATTGTCGGTCTCATTCTATGAGTCCTTACATACTTTGTGTATGGCCTCATAAATTCTGAAATTTGGCAACCAAAGTTCTGGATGAGAATTTAGAACCTTAGATTCTATCAATCTATACTTATCCCTCTGGTTCAAATATTTCCAGGCAATTTTTTTTTCATGATTTCCTGACATACAGCATTTAGGTCTTTAATTTCATCATGTTTTTCTTATGTCAGTGATTCTTGGGTGATCTGTCTGAGCCTTGTTTTTCAGATTTTTTAAAAAATACCTGATATGTTTTTCCCATTTTAACATCTTTTGACTTTGTCCTAATATTTCTTGTTTTAACACTGAATTTCTGAGTTCTTATCCTATGTTATTTTTCAGGTTATCTTTGCTCTAGTAATATTTTCCAATGTCTATTCTAAACCATATATTCTCCTTTAGAGTTTCTAATTAAGAGCTTTAATTTCTCTCCTTTTCACCAATGTTTGAGTGCTTATGACTATTCTATTCACTTGTTTGGGGTTCTAATTGCAGTTAGTGTAAAAAAAAAATTCTCATCTTCTGGAATTTCATCCTGACATTCTTTTAATCCATAGTATTTATTCACCGTGACTAGCAGCTATTCGTTGCTTGTTAACTTCATCAGTCTCTCCACTTACCCCTTGAAATATTTATTTTGTTCTTTGTTATTATTGTTGGGCCTTTTTAGTATATTTGGCACACATCAGCTGCTTGGAGGGGATGAGAGGAGAGGAGCTGGGAACATTATATATAACCACTACCTCAACCATCTTGCCATATATTAACTTTATCCTTTATACTATATTTCTAATAATATACCCTAAAATCACATTAGCTTTTTTGACTGTTATATCACAGTGTCAACTCATAATGAGTTTTCAGTCTGATGAAAGTCCTAGCTTTTATCTACATTGATTGTTTTCAATAAACTTCTCCCCTATCTGTATTCATGCAGTTGACTTTTTGGACCCAAGTGTAGGTCTTTGCATTGATTCCTATTAAATTTCATAATATTAGAACTGGCCCATCTTTTTAACCTGCAAAGAGAGTTCTGAATCCTGATTCTATCAACCACATTTTAGCTCTGCCTCCCAGCCTTTTGTTTTCTGGAATAGAAAGTCCACAGTGAAGCCTGTTGAGTAAAGAGACATTACTGGCCAGGGTGTTCTCCTTAAAAGGAAATTCTGGAAAAAGCTATCTGATCAGAGAGAGAGGTCAATGTCCCTGGTGACTGGAAGAGAACAATTACAGAAGACCAAGTGATAAAGACAGAAGATAACTTATAGAAGACTGAAGCACTACTAAGCAGTGGAGTAGAGGTAGTATCTGTAGACTCCTGTTTTAAGAAGTTTGGCAATAAAGAGAGAAAGGACTACGGATTGATGGTTTGTAGCATTAAGATAAGGGTTTCCTTTCTTTTAAGAAGTGATAAGAAGCCACTAAGGGGAAGAGGGATGGAATGGGACAAAATCCTGAAATATATTTGAGGGGATGGGAAGCTGGCCTTAGGGACAGGAAAGGAAAGGAAGGGAATGAGGATTTTTTAAAGCATATATTATGTACCATGGAATAGTTCTCAGCACCAAGAATGGCCTTCTCTCCCTCTGAGACTGGAAGGAAGGAGGAAAAAATGGATGACGACAGACAAATTTTGACATACAGAAGGAAGGTGAAGGAACACAGGTCAGATATTTTCTTCTTAAACAACAAACCCTAAAGAAGTAGCTTTCTTAACTTTCCTCAGTATCTATTATACTAGTTGATGTAAATGTTAACAATGATAAGCTATTATGGACAAATATATTTATTTTTACAGAATATACAGAATTTTAAGGTTTGCAAAGTATTCTATATAGAACATCTCAATTGATTTTCAAAGCAGCTCTATAAAGTAGGCAACTGATGGTATTATTATCTCTATTTTAAAGATGAGGAAAGACTCAAAGAGGTCAAGTGACTTGTCCATGGTTAGACATCTTGTAGGTGTCAAGGGAAATCTGGAAGAAAGTCTCTCCTCACATCACCCCACCACCACTACCATTTTACAGATAAGGAAATAAAGGCCTGGGGAAGTTAAATGACTTGCCCAAGGTCACATACAGAGTTGTGGCAGAGCTGGAATTGGAAATTAGGTTTTATGATTCCAAATGATCATTATTAAATGTGTTCTGTGCTCAATACAATGGTAATACTATGTGGACACGGTAGAAGAATAAGGCATAATTTATGTCCTTAAGGTCGAGAAGGCAAAACTAATGCTCACTGAATAAGAGAAACCAATACAAAACAGAACATGATTAAATGTCAAACTGATAGCAGGCTTTGGGTAGATAGTGGCATGATGCATTCAGAGATGATGTGGCCAAAGCTTTTGTCATCTCTGGAAATAAGCTCTAGTCACTGGGACTCACTAACCATGACTTAAAAAAAAAAATTTACCACCACCTTACTTCAGCCATGGCCACAGATGAGCCAGATGGAACAGAAGACTGTCCCTTTCTCATTAATGGCATTGTTAAATAGTGAGCATTCCTCAGTGAATGATACAGTAGCAAGAAAGAGACCTCCTTGCTCACTTTGACATGACTATGAAATCTTAAGCTTTATAAGGAGACATTTTCAAGTAACACAATTTAAGTTAATTTTCTAATTTATAGATTCCAGAATAAAGAAAATTACACATATGTGGCTACCATATATTAATGAGCATTTCTATAGAACATGCATCCCCTTTAAATTATGAACTAAAATGAAGAAGAAAATGAGTAAATAAAATGGATAAGGAAAGTCAGAGCATCTTGATCACCAAAACATAAGTGTACTAGAATTAAGCAGCTATGGTCAATGCCTTTTTTTTTTTTGGCTAGGCAATGGGGTTAAGTGATTTGCCCAGGGACACAGCTAATAAGTGTTATGTGTCTGAGGTCAGATTTGAACTCAGGTCCTCCTGAATCCAGGGGGTGCTTTATCCACTACACCACCCAGCTGCCCCTAAATGAGATCTTTTTTAGAGAAACTTTCTAAAAGATTTTTTCGTCAATGCCTTTTTTAATAACATTTTAAAGCTAGCTTTTAAAAGTCTAATAACTTTAGAACTGATTATAGTTAAAATAAATTCTTAGCATCCCAATTAACTCTAGTAATTTGAATGAGATTTGGAAGCACTCCTTGCAAGCAACATTGTATTCTAATCCTTTCTGATGGTATTGCAATGGGATAACCATCCCTTTCTGAAAATCTCTAACATTTGAACACATAGAAGAGGTACCCAGCAGCATAAAGTGGATTGTTCTTGATTCTGACAAATTAGAAAAAAATGAAGTCTATCATACTAAATCCTGACAATTCCATCTAAGGCCTTGTCTGCTTCATTATTAGTCAACAGATAAAATCTACTTTTGTACACTTGAAAACTATTAAGCCTTATTGATCATGCTTCTTCCCTGTGTATTCTCCAGATTAATTCACTCAAATGTGTGTTTATATATAATTTAAAAAGAAACATGCAGGAAAATGTAAAGTACATTCCCCTAAAACATGATTTTTTTTCAAAAGGAAAGCAAAACAATGGGGAAAAATCATGTTTCTTACTATTTCATATTTCTATAAGGATCAAGAAATAGAAGACTAAGACCAAAGCTTAAAATCTTCAAAATTTGTAAATAAAAATTTGTTGAGGACAGGTAGTTTCAACACACCCCCACCCCCACATACCCATGGAAATTACAGTATAGAAGGGGTTGATTTGAAGTATTAGATAAGTCATGGTTTGAATAAAGAAAAAGCTTACAGCAACCTTCAAACCAGCTCCTCAAAGTTAACAACAGGATGAAACTATACTACAAGCCCATTAGGCCATTTCCTATATATCAATGTGGGAAGCTACTTACAAAAATAAGCAAAATTTATTCTGTTTGTATTTCAAATATCCAGACTAAGAGGATCCCCACCATTTCTCGGGGAGACTATTCAACCATTATCTTACCAGATATTATACTTTGGGAAATTTCCCCCCAATTTTGGTTAAAAATTATCTTAAAATCATCATCACAACATTTACTATGCCATCCCACGTGAAGAATATGGTTCCTAGATCTCCTTATTTTAGATTAAATACTTCCATCCTATTTTTAAATTTTAAAAAATGATAATAATATTTAGGGTATTAAAAAAACCAAATTGTGACTTTTTGGCTTGTAGTATACTCATGAGTTTCCAAGTCAAAGCTGACATTAAAAATATTTAGACCAACCAATCTCCTTATTTGTCAAATGAATAAACTATAAACAAGGACGCATGTTCTCAAAAAAAAACACCAAAAAAATTTTTTTTAAACTAAAAGTTGAAATATTTCATAGACTGCTGGATAGTGGCAAATCTATGTCTAGTTCACTCAAAGAGACTACTAGGAGCTCAGGACAGACCTTTAGGAAGCTGACAGATTTTTATAAGAAAGCTTAACAGATGGCCGGAGGGAAAGTATATGAAGGGGATAGTAGAACAGATACATGGAAAAATGTGGGGAGATGGAACACGGAGGAGAGAAAATGGGTACTCCTTGAAAATCATAAATTTCACTCTTTGTCTTAAAAATAACTAGTTGGATGACCTTGGGTAAATCACAACCTTTTTATACCACAGTGTCCTCATCTGTTAAAAGAAGATAAGGATATCTGGATTACCTGCCTCACTGCGGTATTATATGGATTAAATACACAAAGTATCTGGTTTGTTTGTTTTTTTCCAGGGTGGATAACTGGTGCGGAGATTTCTTCTTCCAACATACTTTACAACCTGACTTTAAAAAATGTCTTAGAAAGTGGCTTGAAGCTCATTAAGGTAAATTGACTTGCCTAGGCCACATACACTGCTAAATAACAGAAGTGAGAGACAGATCTTCATGACTCCAAATCCAGCCTTCTGTCTACTCCATGACACTGCCTCTATATTGTGAGGTTCAAATAGATTTTTAAAAGCATTCCAAATGATTGAAAGAAGCACTGTACAAATACTTATACTGCTATTTTTAACTGAAGAATTTAAAATATTAAGAGCAGAATGATGGAGTAAAGGCAAAAGAAGTCAAATAACTACAACAATGTTTAAATTTGCATTAGTAGGCAAAGTTTAAAATAACTGACTAAAAACACAAATGAGTCAATTCAGTGAGATAAGAGTGCTCTTTTAGCAGTAACATTTTAACCAGGGAAAATATGAGCAGCAGAGAGGTCAATGTGGAGAAGGATTTAAGAGGAAGGATGATAACTGTTTCAAGTGTTCAAAATTTTAGATGAAAATTATAAGCAGTGAAGAGAGACCAGATATGGATTGTTGCAAAATTATTAAGGAAATACCAATAGTGTTTGGGAAGACTTATACCCTCATCTCATACCCTAATCACAAAATATTTGTGTCATTCTTCTGAAAGGTTCTTCACTTCTTGATGAAAGATACCCACTGGCATACAGAGATTTGTGCAAATGAAGTTTAAAGACATCTTCACCTTTCCCTCAAAGGCAGCAAGCAGAGTGACTCTCCTGTTTTTATAAGTTATCAAGGCAGGACATCTCTGCTGATCTCCTTTTACAATACAAAGACTGATGCAATACTCTAAATGTGGGCTGTGGTTGTGCTTCTTTTTAGCTGTGTCCCTGAAAAACTATGTGCAGTTGGAATTGGGCAAATCACGTTATGTAAATATATTAATGAATTTTTTTTTAAAATTAAGGATCATAGGGATGGGAGTGGAATGCTAATTTCTTTTGTATTAATATCTCTCAGATGAGAAAACAGTTTCTACCAAAGGAGGCTGGTGCATTCTCTATAATTTGGTCTTAGAGAACTTCCTATTTTGAGAGGGTGACTAATCAAGGATCATAAAGGGTTATGACATGAATCCTTTAGTAGGACCAAGAATCACACCTTAATTTCTATTTTTAGTAAATCTTAACTTTCAAATCCATCACAAAATTTCTTCAAATACAGGCATACCTACAGAGAAGGTAACAATAAATTAAGCTACCCCCCTTTTTTCTCCCTAGTAATTTTAATGATAACACAGAGTTGACCCTTTATTAAGCAATTCAAAAACTATTCTTGTCACTTTAGGCTTAAATGACCAATAATCAAGCAAAGATTCCTACGTTCTTACAACACAATGAAAATCTGCATTTTTTTCTATCTTCAGCCTCTTTCAACTCACAATTTAGTTATTATTTTTTGAGACGCACAATGTGAACCAAATAACGCACTTGGTAAGTGTTCACTCCTAATTTCAGTTCTAAAATTCCAATATTCAAAGAGTACATTTAAAGGGGGTGGGGAATGGATGTTTTAGCCTGACCCCCTTGTCTTAAAAGTGAAATACAAGCAGGTACTTACATAGTACTCACATTCAACTTAGAACAACTGATCAATACAGCATTTCCTTTTGCTTAGTCAGTAACTCACACCTAATGAATAAATAGTGCTCTGATAGGAGGTTTTGAAATGTGCTGTGAAACAAGTGAACTTTATAAAAGGGGAAGAGAAATTAGAACTTCTGCAACAGTGCTCCATAGTAACTTTAACAGAGTAACCTGAAGAAGCAAAACTGTAATAGAAATTAAAGATGATGTATTGAAATGAAAAATATTAACTTGGTAAGTCACAAAAAAAAGGCTTAAATCCTTTGTATGAACAGCTACCAAAGTAGGTAGGTTATTTTGTGTTGTTTTGTTTTGTGTTTTTGGCATTTTGCCAATAGACAAAAAGTCAGGGGTTTTCATTCTGGTTCAGCTCACCATGGAAAGAGAATCACATAATGAAGTCTATGATGTTAAACTCTCGGGAAATTGCAATTCACAAAAAATTCATTTGTAAACAAACCACAGGAGGATGAAAAAGGAGTATCTATGAATGTCTGTGGATGGTTAACCATGAGAAAGACTGAGGAAAGGGAATTCAATACAAACATTTGACAAACTATAATGTTCTCTTATTTATCTTTGACCATTTCCACTGGTCAGCTCTATTGCTCCTCACAAATAAATTTATTCAAGTCTCACCCCTTTTATCTCTTCATCCTGCTCCCACCTCAGAGCATTCTCTCAAGTTGGGCCTTGTCTGAAAGCACAGATTAAGAGCTGGAAAGGATCTCAGAGAGTGTCTGAACCAGGAATTGTTAAGATTTTCTCTGCCATGGACTTCCTTGGCTTTCTGGTGAAACCTATAGACTCCCTTCTCAGAGTAATGTTTTAAAATGTATAAAATAAAAGACATAAAATTATAAGATAAACCAATTATAATGAAAAATAGGAAATGGGTATCAAAATAATTTTTAAAGTTCATGGACTCCAGGTCAAGAACTCCTGATCTAGTCCCTCCAGTTCTCTCATTTTTCAGAGAAAAGACTGAGGCCTAGAGACATTAAATGACTTCCCAAGGGCACACAGATAATGAGTGGTAGACCCTGTATTCAAACCCAGATCCCCAGTCTCCAAATCCAGCATTTTTTCCCACTACACCATATTGCTCCCTTATATCCCTTCTTGTCCAAACCACCACTTTTCAATTTCTAAAATTTTGCCTTCTCTGCAAAGACCCTCCCAAATGACTGGAATACAGGTGGCAATTTTTACCCAAGCATGCAGCTACCATGACTTTTCACTCAGTATCAAAAGGGCAAATGTCACATTACTTGTAAATACTTCATGTGCTTTACCAATGTTTATAGTTTTCCATGTGCCCACAGGCCCTTTATATATGATTATCTCCATCTGTTTTGTTTTTTAATTTCAATCTTCTAGGAGGTCAGGGATAATCTGCTGAGTTTTCAAAATTGCATCATCTACTTTGGCCACAACTATATGCTATTTCCATTATCATAACCTTTCCCACCCACCTACATGGATTCTTCAATATGGTCAAGAAAAACTGCTTGACATTACCTAAATATGATTTATTCACTCAGATCACTGCTTTGGCACATAATATTCTTGACACTTGAATAATTTCTGCCTCGTCTCTGCCAATCTATGCCTTACCTTCATAAGGTAGAAAAAAGCACTCCTCAAATATATCTCCTCAAGGAAGACATATTTGACTAACTCCATACCTGACCTGATGTTGTTATTATTATTATCATTATTATTGATAGTATTTTACTTTTTTCCCAATTATATGTCAAGAAAATTTTTAGGATTCTTTTTTACAAAATTTTACAAAATTTTTATGAAATTTTGAGTTCCAAATTTTTCTTCGTCTCTCCCCTCTCCTCTTCTGAAACTGGTAGGCAATTTGATATAGGTTATATATGTGATATTAAGTAAAACATGTTTCCATATCAGTCCCAGTTGTGAAAGGAGAAACAGATCAAAAGGGAAAAAAAATAAAGTAAGTGAAAAAAGTATGCTTTAATCTGCCTTCAGAATCCATCAGTTCTTTATATGGATGGGGCTAGCATTTTCCTTCATGAGTCCTTTGTATTTGTCTTAGATCACTGTGTTGCTTAGAAGAGCTGAATCATTCATAGATGATCATCAGGCAATGTTGCTGATACCATGTACAATGTTTCCCTGGTTCTGCTCATTCCACTTTGCATTAGTTCATACAAATCTTTCCAGGTTTTTGTCTGAAATCTGCCTGTTAATCATTTCTTGTTGCACAATAGTATTCCATTATATTCATATACCACAGCTCGTTCAGCCATTCCCTGATTGATGGGCATCCCCTTAATTTCCAATATTTCACCACCATGAAAAGGGCTGCTATAAATATTTTTTGATATGTAGGTCCTTTTCCCTTTTGATTATCTTTCTGGGATACAGACCTAGTAGTGGTATTGCTGGATCAAAGGATGTGTATGTACTGTTTGGTTGACCTTTAGACATAGTTCCAAATTGCTCTCCAGAATGGTTGAATCAGTTCACAACTCCACCAACAGTGCATTAGTGTCTCAATTTTCCCACATCTTCTCCAACATTTATCATTTTCCCTTTTTTGCTATATTAGCCAATCTGATAGGTGTGAGGTGGTATCTCAGAGTTGTTTTAATTTGCATTTCTCTAATCAAAAGTGATTTAGAGAACTTCTTCATATACCTATACATAGTTTTGATTTCTTTATCTGAAAACTTCCTGTTCATATCCTTTGACCATTTATCAGTTGGGGAATAGTTTGTATTCTTATAAATCTGATTCAGCTCTCTATATAGTTGAAAATGAGGCCTTTATCAGAGAAACTTCCTGTAAAAATTGTTGCCCAGCTTTCTGTTTTCCTTCTAATCTTGGTTACATTGGTTTTGTTTGTGCAAAAACTTATTAATTTAATATAAACTATTATCTAATTTACACTCCATGATGTTCTCTATCTCTTGTTTAGTCATGAACCTGTAACTCACTTAACTTCTCCTTTAAGAATTTGGATGCTATACCGCTTGATGCATATATGTTTAGTATTGATACTACTTGACTGTTTACGGTACCTTTCAGCAGATGTAGTTTCCTTCCTTTTCTCTTTTAATTAGGTCTATTTTTGCTTTTACTTTGTCTGAGATTGGGATTGCTACTCTTGCTTTTTTTTTTTTTTTTTTTTTTACTTCGGCTGAAGATAATAGATTCTGCTCTAGCCCTTTACCTTTACTTAGCGTGTACCTCTGCTTCAAATGTGTTTCTTGTAAACCATATATTGTAGGATTCTGGTTTTTGATTCACCCTGTTATATGCTTCCATTTTATGGGAGAGTTCATCCCATTCACATTCACAGTTATGATTACTAACTGTGTGTTTCCCTTCATCCTATTTTTTCTTCTGTTTGTTCTCTCTCCTTTCATCCTTTCCCTCCTCGACAGAGTTTTGCTTCTGTCTACAGACTCCCCCAGTTTGCCCTCTCTTCTGTCACCTCTCCATTTACTTAATATCCTTCATTCCTACTTTCTTGTTGGGTAAGATAGATTTCTGTATGCAACTGATTGTGTATATTATTCCCTCTTTGAGCCAATACTGATGTGAGTAAGGTTCAAGCAATGTCTATTGCGCACCCTCCCATCTTTCCCTCCATTGTAATAGGTTTTCATTCCTCTTCATGTGAAATAATTTACCCCACTCTATCTCTCCCTTCCTTCTGCACCCAGTGTACTCCTCTTTCTCATCCCTTAATTATTTTTAATGTCATTCCCTCAAATTCATTTATGCCCATACTCTCTGTCTATGTATATTCCTTATAGCTATGCTACTAGTGGTTCAATTTTTAAAATTTTCAAGTATCTTTCCATGTAGGTATGTAAATAGTTCAGCTTCCTTGAATCCCTTATGTTTTCTTTTCCCTTTTTATATTTTTAGGCTTCTCTTGGGGTTTGATTTTGGAGATCAAATTTTTTGTTCAGTTCTGGTCTTCTCTCCTTATGAAAGTTTGAAATCCTTCTATTTCATTGAATGATCATTTTTCCCTTGAAGTACTATGCTTAATTTCACCAGGTAGGTGATTCTTGATTGTAGTCCTAGCTCCTTTGCCTTCCAGAATATCATGTTCCATGACCTCCGATTCTTTAATGTTGCAGCTGCTAAATCCTGTGTAATCCTGATTGTGGCTCCTCAAAATTTGAATTATTTTTTTTCCTGGCCATTTGTAGTATTTTTCCTTGACCTGATAGTTCTGTAATTTGGCTATAATGTCCATTGGAGTTTTTATTTTGGTATATCTTTCCTGAAGTGATCAGTGGATTCTTTCAATGCCCATTTTGCTCTCTGGCTCTAAGATATCAGGGAAGTTTTCCTTGATAATTTCCTGAAAGATGCTGTCCAGATCCTTGTTTTGATTATGGCTTTCAGGTAGTTCAATGATTCTGACAGTATCTCTCCTGGATCTATTTTCCAGATCCGTTGTTTTTCCAAAGAGGTATTTCACATTTTCTTCTATTTTTTCATTCTTTTGGGTTTAATTTATTCTTGATGTCTCATAGAGTCAATAGCTTCCACATGCCCAATTTTGACTTTTAAGGTGTTGTTTTCCTCAGTTAGTTTTTGTACTTCATTTTCTATTTGGCCAACTCTACTTTTTAAGCAGTTGTTTTCTTTTTCTAAATTGTTGACTCTTTTTCATAATTCTTTTGCATCACTCTCATTTCTTTCCCCAATTTTTCTTCTACTTCTATTATTTTCAGCTCCTTTTTGAGCTCTTCCATTAGTTCTTTCTGAGCTTTAGACCACTTCCCATTTTCCTTTGGGGTTTTGTTGATAGGTGTTTTATCACTGTTGTCTTCTAAGTTTGTGTCTTAATCTTCCTTGTCACCATAATAACTGTCTACAGTCACATTCTTTTTGTTGTTTTTTTACTCATCTTTTTGGCCTTTTTCCTTTCTTTTAAGTTTGAGCTCAGCTCCCAGCATGGAAAGGACTGTCTCAGGCTTCTTGTACCAAGGGCTGCAGGGCCTGGCTATTTACCCAGTGCTGTACTGCTGTTGTCCTGAAGCCCATGGGGGACCCCCATGTCTGGTGCTGTGCTGAGGAGGTGGAGTTGGGAGTGTAGCTGGTGCTGCTGAAGGCTGTAGGGGTCTGGCAGTTTTACCTGGTGCTGAGCCAGGGTCTTAATGGTGGTGTCTGGGGTGTGCTGAGGCTGGTGGGGTGTTTCTGCATTTCCCCGGGGGCTACATCTCTGGCCTCTGGTGGCTTCCTGTTTGCCCAGGGCTATGTAGAAGCACATGGAGGTCTGGCCACTAGAGACTGCCTGTTTGCCCAGGGCTATGCTGAAGCATGTGGTGGTTCCTGGAGTTGAAGTCTACCCATTCCTCTGGCTGTGCTGAGACACATGGGGGGGAGGGGGTTTTGGTGTTGGCATTTGCCTGCTCCACTGCTCTGGGACTCAGGATTTCCCACTGATTTGCTGCTGGCTTGCTGAGATGCTTCCTGTCCTGGACTGTGCTCCCCTTTTACCTGAGTGAGACAGACCTTTCTTGCCAATCTTCCAAAATTCTTGGGCTAAAAGATTGTTTCACCCCATCTTTTTGCTGGTTCTGCTGTTCCAGAGTTTGTTTTAGGGCACTATTTTATGGTTGTTTGGAGGTGAATATGGGAGAGTTACATATATTTACTCCTGGTGTGTTGTTGTTGTTTTTTTTTTTTTTTCATCCTCCCAACACTGCATTTAGTTTGCATCTGGTTGTGTTTCTTATAAAACATTTTGTAATTTCCATCAATTAACAAATCATTATTGAATGTCTGTGTTTATTTCCTAAACTACATGTTTTTAGAAAGGAGGGAAACATGTCTTCTATTTCTTTTGTTTCTTCCTTGTAAGCGTTAATGTGAATATATATATATATATATAGTATTCTGCACCAAAGTAGGTAATCAATAAACAATATCAAATAACTGATCCTCTTTATCACTTTCTGTTATAACAGCACAATATACCAATGGTGAATAAGTTCTTCTGATGGTGATGTTATTCCCATATGGGGAAGAAAGGTGAAATGTATATTGAACTCACCAAGTCTAAAAGCTTCAAGTTACAAATAACATTTATTTTTAAGAATCAGCTAGTAACCAAGTCAAAAAATATAACCTATGAAACACTATATTCAATGAGGTTAACAGATCAGAAAGTGCTTTTGGAGACTGTTATGTCCTCCCTTATTCTGTGGGTGCTTGTCACTGTTCCCTAGTTTGTTCTTCTTCAAAAGCTACTCCTTTGGGCAACATGGACCCCATCTATGTGTTTTCCTTCACATTTCTGAGAGTATTAAATCACTTGGAAAACAAGAGCCATTTGATTACTAGGGCAAGGACTGTCTTATTTTCTGGTATTTGTATCCACAGTACTTAGGACAGTACCTGACCTAGAGGTTTCGTTATTCTTGAGTCATTTCAGTCGCATCTGACTCTTCATGACCCCATTTGAGGTTTTCTTTGCAAAGATACTGGAGAGGTTTGCCATTGCCTTCTCCAGCTCATTTTACAGATGAGGAAACTGTGGCAAACAGGGTTCAATGACTGGCACAGGGTCACACAGCTAGTAAGTATCTGAAGCAGCATTCAAACTCATAAAGATGAGTCTTCCTGATTATAAGCCCAGTGTTCTATCCACTACACTACCTAGCTACTCCAGTAATGCTAAATAAATGCTTTATCATTCATTCATTCATTCATTCATTCATTCATTTGTGGGGTCTATAATAGATAGTCATGAATATTCCTTTCCTTCTCAGATTCAACTGGCATTTACCTTAAGATCCTTAAAACAGAAAGCTTATTCCTCAAACTTCCCAGCAATTCAACTAGAAATCATCCAATTTAAGCCATTGGAGGAAAGGAAGTGCACTATTGGAATGTTACATCTTTATTATAATAGTAGTGGCTTGAAGACTGTGAGTCCAGTTAATTGTCATTAAAATGTTGGTGCTAACATTTTGAAAAAATATTAACACTATTATCAATGAAGCAGGAAAAAAAAGGAAGGCTTGTAGTCCATTTTACTGTGAATATATTTTTAAACAGCCTCAAATTCGACCTTTTTTTCCTAACTAAGGCATATATGTGTCTGTATACATACATACACACACATATATAATATACATATATACATGTGTTATATATGTATATATACACATACATACACATATACACATATATATACATACGTATATATACATACATACAAAATATGTGTGTATGTATAAAATAACAAGCTTAATATGTAAAATACTATATTATTCATATCACTGAGATTGTTTAATTTTATTGAATCATCAATTGGCTTATCCTTTATGCAATTCATATGAGCCTTTGGGAGTGAGAATTAACCTAGGGCAAACAAGAGCTTTAACTTTAAAAAGACAAAGACTTGGTTTCTATCAAGTTGACACTTTCAGATAAGATGCTGCATTCTACCAGGTTATACTTGCAATAATAATTTTTTGATTGGCATATCATTTGCTACTAACTACTATTTGGCTTCCATCCAACACATGCAGCCTATACAGTTTATACTGTAAACTGCTATGAAAGAAGTCTTTGTATTATTCAATATTTACAGGGAACATTATTTTGTAAATGAAAGAGTGGGCAGAAGTAACACTACATTAAAATATTTCAGATTAAAATGATCCCCTCTGCCTACAGAATAAAAGAAGAAGCCGTTTTCTAAAGACAGGTGACAATTCTGTTCAGAGATTTTCACATCATGGCTAAGTAAATGTTCAGTGGTTAAAAACAGAATTGCTTTGTTCAGCTGCTCAAACAGATTTCTACTTCTCCTCTATTTGCGTATTCCTGAATATCCCCTTTCAGACCCCACTTTTATGGTGAGCAAAATCAATTTTCTTTTGGACAAAAAGTGAGATTTGGTCTAATGATTTTAATCTTTTAAATAAACATGAACTGAACTTGGAGCCAAAGCTTTCCCCTTAAGAAAAGATCTTTGTCGTACAAGAAAGATTTCTTTCAATCCATCGATAGCAAATCACAATCTAACCCGAACATACGGACACATGCATAACAATGTTATAATTGTTCAAGAGTTGCCAATGTTTTTAAACTGCATTCAAATTATGCTGCCACAAATGCAAACTGATGTTAAGTTTAATTTCTGAGGCAAAATTACATTTTCAAATTCAATATTTATACAAACAGAAAACAAGAAGCCTTAAACTATGGCATAAAACTTTTATGGGCACTTCTCTAAAGAAGCACACTCATATTTATGAAATAGCCTTCCTTTTAACCTCAAAAGAGGGATGGTTCTGAAATTCAACAGTACTTCTGAATCTTCAACAACAAATACCAACCAAATGCAGTTTTTTCCAGGCCTATTCCAGCCCTGCTAATAGTTATTGTTTGCACAACTGTAACTAAGTACATTACCAACCAGTTGTTCAATCTATATAAATTTAAGAAACACTCATTGCCAAGGAGTGACTCATATATCAGTCTATTATATGCTACAGGGCTGACTGTATTAAACAAATCACTCTGCCTACAGCTGAAGAATAGAAGCTATATACAGAGCAGAGGTTATTGTCTAATTTAAATCTTGGCTCACTTCCCAGTGCTGTACAAGATTCCAATTTGTGGAAATGTTGCTCTTTGCTACTGCCAGAAAGGCTGCAGAAAATGGTATTGGGTGCCTTCCAGAAATATGTCTGCAAAATGCCAATCAACAAGTCACTAAAGATTAACAGTATGACTGTACCAAATTAATTTAAATTATAGAAACATATGGCTAGGATGTTTGCTTTGCACTTAAGACAACACCTGTTTCACAAAAAGCTAGGTTTATTCTACAGTATAAAATAATATACTTGTGTTCATATTACAGAAAAGTATGTAAAAATCAGTTAATAAACTGGCAACTAGGTGTGTCTGCAGATCTATTACATTACATGGTTCTGAAATATAATTGGTGGATTTCTCTGCTTAGAAGTTTACTTTTCATATACTTGGAATGTATAATAAAACTTATTCTCTTAATAACAATGTCATTTTAATGTCTACAAAGATGACCAAAATAGTCATCTATATTCAGAAATGGAAAACAGATTGCTATAGTATAGGAAGAATAATCTAAGAGTTACAATAATTCATTATAGAAAGCTAAATATGTTCTGTTCTGTTCCACTCGATTCCCATTTTTGGCATTTGGCATTATGCTAGGATCTTCATATATAACAAAGGAGTTAATACCTCTCAGCAGAGAAATTCACCAATTATGTTACAGAATCATGAAAATGAAGAAGTAAAAAAATTCCTACCCCAAGAGCTGCTCACTCTACATTACATATGAGCTGCTTTCCCATTATTTTAATGGTATTCTTTAATATATATAATCATGCTATCAAACAAAAAGAGAGGGGAGAAAAATCAATGACACCACTAGCCATAGTTACGCATTAGTGTATGCTGTATTTCAACTGAATAGGAAGGGAACTGTTTTATGTTTCTCTCCACTGCTTTTCTATTATTGCCTAGCTAATGGAAATACATCAAACAAATGTTCTACAAGAGCAATAAATATTAAAGTTGACCTATCCATCTGGGAGAAATGAGAACAATACTGCTCACTTTTAGCCCAAATATGACACTGATAAATGAAGCTGTGAGATTCCATCACACTTTCAACAACCTGGGCTGAGTGCCCACCACGTGATCCTAGTACTAGCAATTTTCTTCATTCATCTTCATTAGGCAGTCACTTGACCTGCCTCCTAACATTCCTGTCAAATCTGAACCTTCAGGGGGCTTGTTGTACTTTCTAACAATGTACTCCAAAAGCTCTATTCACATGCTGTAAAATACATACATACATATACATATTACATATATATTACATATGTAATATGTCTAATGAAGAAGGTTTAGATGAACATAAAAGAAAATATGACCAATTTATTCTAGAGGCAGGGAGACATCAAACATTACTCATGATTTAAAAAAAAGAAACCACAGTATTGAAATGGTCCATGTAGCATCATGCTCACCAGTGTAAAACGAAAGCGCTGGAGAGAAGGCATACAAGTGTGTGAGCAAACACCCCCTGGGCCATAAAAAGACAATTACGTATTCAAATGAAGGATGTACGAGGTGCCTTATCACAGATGTAGAAATGCTTCCATTTCCTTACTCAATCACTGTTTCAAGTGAGCTGGAACAAGAAAGAAGAACATTCTTACCCTAACACAATAAGAGAGTTTCATCACATTAGCAGTTTTGCATTACATTCCCATTATTTTCTATTTCAACAGTATAATAATAGAGGTGCTGATTTGATTATTCTGTATTAGTGAAAATGAATACCAATGCAATATAAAATTGCTATTATAACACAAAGCTACTAATATGATTCACAGGACCCCCTGGAAATTAGTTTTTATAACTATGATCACAGGGGAAAAATTAGAAAGGCATAAGGCAACAGAAGGGAATTAGGTGCTTCCACACCAGAGTATCTTAGTTATTCAGACAGCTGCTCCAGTGAACCCAGACTGGATTTATTTACAAAGGAAATGCACAACCCAGTCCTTGCAAATTATTTGAAAGCCTTTCTTTTTTTTGTTTTTCTTTATGGAATACATTGCAAATTGTGCTCATATTAACATATTAATCAAAGATGCATTCTATTAAGCTATAATTTCAATGCTTCCCACTATAATATAAATCACTATCACATAATAAGAAGAAAGAATATGGAGAGCAGGAAATGGAAAAAAAAGAACCTTTCACTTTTGGAATCACAGTTCTGGGTGCAATCAATGAATCTTACATGTCAGTAAATAACATGTTGATTGCATAAAATCACCTGAGGCCATCAAAAGCCATCACAAAAACTAGCAAGGATTGTGAAACATGTTGGTAGCTAGAAAGAACAAAAATGGAGTCCTACCCATTTTGCTCCCAGATAAAATAGAGCCCCAGAAAGTTAAAAATATATATATGTATGTATGTATGTATGTATAACATATATAGTAAGTAGATCTTTTTTTAAGTGGGAGGACAGTGCTGAAAGAGTACAAGAATGCAATAATAGACTGAGGGAAGGGATTTATGACCATATTCAAATTGAACTTTGCTAAAAAAAAAATTGGTTGGTTAAATTTGCTTTGGTTCATCTAGGTGGTTAAACGCTAAGGATGGTAAGTGGAAGCTCCAGTTTCACAGCTCAACCTAACACTAAGCTAATCGAGAAGCACTGTGAAACAATGGAAATTTCACTAGATGTGGAGTCAGAGAATTTGGTTTAAATTTCTAGCTCTTCAATTTGCTCCCTGTGTAAGCTTGATCAAGGCACAATCAACCTTGCTAAGCCTCAGTTTCTTCATCTAAAAAAATGAGGGGGTTGGTCCCTTCCAGCTCTAAATCAACAATAACAGCAAATAATGTTTTAGTCCTATTTTGATTCCTTCAAATCTGCACGGTTTTGACCTTGGTGATAAAACATACCACAGAAACTCCAAATAACAAGTTAATATGGGGAAAAGGTGTAGATGGCCAAAAATGTAATAAAGATATCATAAGGATCATCAAATTACAGTTTTTAAAGAATCACAGTACCGGACTACATAGCAAGAAAATATTGAAACAATGAATTAAACCTCCCAGCATGTCCAGCACTGGGCTTTTCTCTGCGAGTTTCTAATGCTACATTCTATGTTATAAGACAGGAATATAATCTGAATAAGATGTCTAGGGATAATCAAAAAGACTGAATTGTGTTCAGCTCTGGGGACCACATTTTGGGAAGGAAGTTGATAAAATGGAGAACATTAATGGAGAGTATGATGAGACTCAAATGAAAGAACTGGGGGTGTTTTGTGTATAATTTGGCTGGTGAGGTGGGAATGATGACACATGATGGCTATCTTCAAGTATCTATTTAAAAAAAGGTACCAAGTGAGAGAGGTATAGACCTGGTCGCAGAGAGTAAAACTGGGACAAATTGGTGAAAGTTGCAAAGAGGCAGATTTAGAATCAACATGAGGAAAAATAACCTAAAAATCAAATCTAACCAAAAATTGAATAGGTAGTCTCAAAAGGTCATGGATTCTCCCTCACTAAAATTGTTTAAGCAAAGGCTGAGTGACCACTTATCAGGTATGACATGGAGGTGACTCTGGTTTAAGAGTGAATTAGCCTATCAGGGTTTCTAACCTTGGGTCTATGAACTTGCTTTTTTAAAAAAAATGTTTTTGACGACTGCATTTCTATCTTATGTGTTTTATATTGTGCATTTAAAAATGTGACTCTAAGAAGGGTTTCATAGGCTTCACCAGACTGCCAAAGGGGTCAACGATAATGTTAAAAAAAATAATAATAATAAAAGGCTAAGAAGCCCTGGTCTAGAAGGCTTCAGAGATCATTTCCAATGTTAATTATTTGACTCTTTGTAAATCCAAGACTGGGGCAGCTAGGTAATACAGTGGATAGAGTGAGAGCCCTGGAGTAAGGAGGACCTGAGTTCAAATGTAGCCTTGGACACTTACTAGCTGTGTGACCCTGAGCAAGTCACTTAACCAACTCTGTTTGTCTCAGTTTCCTCTCTGTAAAATGGGAAGAAAATGACAAACCACTCCAGTATCTCTACCAAGAAAACCCCAAAAGGGGTCACAAAGAGTCAGAAATGACTGAAAATGACTAAACAACAAAAAAATCTATGATTATTAAATAATAATTACTTAAGGAATAGTATTGAGATTACTTGGGTCAGGAAACATGGCTGAAGGATGATTTAGAATAGTCAAAAACAAGGACTAAGAACTTCACTAATAATTTACTAACCCCAAATTAATTTATACTTGTCAAGGGACACTCCACGAATCAACTGTTGCCCAGTATTCTGTCTATTTGTGTCATCTGACAGCCAAGTTTCGCTGGCTGTAAGTTTTCAATGAAGAAATTGTCAAACCCTAAACTGGAAGTATATTCTCTAAGTCCACACCAGCCCTAGAGCTGGTGGCAAATCAATGGAAACAGCCTGACTTGAGTGCCAGTTGGTAACATATGCCTCCTGTGAATCAATACCTTCTTCAGGAGTCTGTGGGTTAACAGAACAATGAGCACCTGGGCCCTGAAGCGCTTGAAGCCTAAAAGTATGTACCATGGCTTGAAGCATGTACCTCTTTTATAATTAAAAACATGCTCAGCAAGTGATTAAAGTACAGAATTTATTTAGAAACCATCACTAGCTAGCTCTCTACCCACAAACGAGATAATAAGGGGACAGACAGGCATGCAGAACCATTTCTTGTATGGCTCTGGTAGTACATAATTGGGTTGAGATTAGCAGTTAATCATGCCAAGCAACTCTTTGTCTCAGTACAACCATCAGACTGAAATTTGTAGTCACTAAAAGGAATGGAGTAACTGTTAATTTCTATTCCTGACCATATATTTGAAGTGTTCGCATTCAAAGATGTTGACCACGTTTTGCATCTCTATCAAGAAAGGAAAAAAAGAAAATTGTCTTAAACTGAAACTAGAAGAC
Source organism: Vombatus ursinus (assembly GCF_900497805.2). Lineage (NCBI taxonomy): Eukaryota > Metazoa > Chordata > Mammalia > Diprotodontia > Vombatidae > Vombatus > Vombatus ursinus. The sequence goes on along the minus strand of NW_020954571.1, from coordinate 21,727,955 downwards.
TTCATAGTTGAATATTTTGGATTACAAAATTCTAAACTATTTTGAGGAGCTAAGTGGCACAATGAAAAGAACCCTGGACTTAGAGTCAGGAAGATAAGTTCAAATCTGGCCTTACTTGCTTGTATTCCTGGACAAGCCATGAATTCCTGGACAAGTCACTTAACCTCTGTCTGCCTCAGTTTCCTCATCTATAAAATGGAGATAATAGTACTTACCTCACATAGTGAGGGTAGAATGAGATAATATTTGTAAAGAGCTTGGCTTAGTGCCTGGCACATAGTAGGTACTTGATAAATACTTGTTTAAAAATTTATGGATTCACTTGGGGAGGTCATATGAACTAGGTCTATATATTGATATTTCCTTCTATGTTCTGTTTTTCCATGTAAATATCTTCAATCCATTCATACCTCAGAGTTCTTGGGGAAGACAATAGGCTGGCTGAACCAGAGATGTGGAAGAATAAATAGACTTTACATGGATATTAGCACAAAATCCATGCTCTGTCCTGTGTGCATGGCTACAAATATATGGCACTGATAGCTATTCTTCAGGAAAGCTATGATTTCAATCAACTTCAAAAGATAGGCTTCCTAAAGTTTGTCCTTGGGGTATTATAATTAAGTACTGTTTCTCAAACTGGATAAGGCAGCAATATTTTCGAGGGATTTGTGGTGACTGATCTCCTTTGTTTCTGGATGGGTATCACAAAGCTCTTCCCCAGATGGTTGCTGGTTCTTCCGTTGCATTAAACCTTCTCATTCTATCTTCCTTTTTTCCAGAGTAATGAACAATTCATAAGCATCTTAGACCTTCTTTGATTATAATCTCCTCCTAGAATATTTTTAAATGACATTCCTCACATTATGGTCGCTGCACTTTCCCTCAGTCTTTCCTAGAAAGTACACATTGAATAATCTAATCAAAACTTCCACTCCATTTGAAGGAAAAATAAAGGAGCACTACACACTTTCAAACTATTATTTGGCCCATTTAGGTGGTAAAGAATTGATCCACTTTTGATATGCATACATGATAAAATACCTACCTGCTATCAGAATCCGAAGAGAGGTTAGATGTCAACAATGTATAGAAACTACAGCAAAGTAGGATAGAAAAGAAACATTTTCTTTGCTTGCTTAGGGGATAGATAGTTTTTACTTGGAGACTATGTCGACAAGTAACTGTGAGATAGCCTCTAAAGATCCCTTTCAACTCTGAGTCAAGTCATTAAAGAACTAGATTTCAACTAGAATTCAATTACAGAAACATTAGGGAATGGGAACATAAAAGGATTCCATTGACTGATGTTTAAAAAGTCCTGCTTCTTTTCCCCTCAAAGACCATTAGCATTTCTGGAAGCCATAGCCTGAAGATCAAAACTGTCACTTGCTATGACCCACTTTCAGTTTCTTCTTTTCCTTATATATGCTGCCAGGAAGCAAACTTTCATTTATATACACAACACCAGATTCAATTAAAATCAAACATGCAAAGACTGATCTTCAAGAAAAGGAAGCAATGTACACACAATGAAAAATAAGATCCTATTCTCAAGAAAAACAGGGATTTCCAAAAAAATCATTTCATTGAAGAATTAAAACAATCATTGAGCAAACTGCTGTGTCTAATGAAAAAAGTAAAGCTTCTATGGAAATCTTTATTACTGAAGTTTGATCAAGTGAATGAATTAATTTGTAGCAAAAATGAATGATCACAGAATGTCCCCCTGAAAATAGCTTTCAGCAAAATTAGAAACGAAGAAAATCTGTCTTCAAATTATATTCTCACAATGCTTTTTGGAAGACCTGCTTAATATTTCCATAACATCTTTACAAAGAGTATTAATTTAATTCTCCATCATGGTAACTCAAAACTTCTACTAATTTTAAAACATTATCAGATAGGGTACAGTGTGAATATAGAACATTAGTCGATGGTAAAATAAAGAGACAATAATAAATGTATTAAAATTTCATGTTCATTAATTTTTTTCTTAATTGATTATTTTAAATTAAGTTTTCAGGTAGTAGATTAAGGATACTTTTTGGTAGGTCATCCTTCAGATTTCTCCTCAAGAAAGTCAACCCTTTATCACAAAATCCTCCATTGTTTAAATGACAGAGATTTTAAATATAGTTGATAAAAACATAAAACAAAATATACCCTGAATGTTTTATTATATTACAAAGGAGCAAATGAAATTGAGAGTAATAAGCTAATATTTGAATTTCATTAATGAGATTAGTGGTTGAAACTTCTGGATTACATTAGTGGTTTCTCCATACCCTCGGTACCTCCAGACCATAATAAGGAAAGAATTAATGGGAAGAGAAAGAGAAAAAGAAGAAACAGAAAGATAGTCACAAAGAAACATGAAGAGGGAAGGAAGGAAGAAAGGGAGGGAGAAGGAAAGGAGGAAAGGGAGGGAAAGCAGGGGAGGGAAGGAGTGAGGAGATAAAAGACCTGCCTTTTTTTTTAAATGGTCCTACCAATTAAATATTTACCCATGGTAGTTTAACACAAAAATGACAGATTTACTGGCTGCAATATTACACAAAGTAATCCCCAAACAACAAATTGTGTCATTACTTTACATGCCAGAATCAGCTTAATTAAGTTGCTTTTACTGTCAAGTAAGTATATTCATGTATTTGTCCTCCAATATAATCATCATTTTCATGTTCCCTGTTCTATAAGAAATGAGACACTTTATAAATACCTGATGACAAATCAGGGTTAAGCAAAGCTGATTAAACAAAAGCCTGAAGATAACATATGGCACTGTATTGAAAGGGCAAGAATTGGTGTGGTAAAAAAAGAAACATGGTACCTTCCCTCAAAGAGTTCATACTTTAAAGTGAAAAAAACATCACATACATCTCTGGATTCAAAAAAAAAAAAAGAATTGATATCTGCACTCTCCTACCTAACAAATTCTTGCAGAAGCTAACTTTTAAAAGGAATTTTAAATAAATGTACTTTAGTAAATATCTGGGGTTATTCACAGTGAATAAAAGATGCAAGGAAAAGGAATGAAGAGGTTGGACTAGACAGCCTAGAAATTTCCTTCCAGTTCTAGTTCTATGATTCTATGATATTTAATGGGCAGATGCTGTTGACTAGAAACTATTCATCAATTTTGATGGCATTCTGGACAACTGAAAACTATTACAAAGTTGTGAGAAAGCAAGGAACAGTCAAAGGGATGCTCAGGGAAAAAAATTTATAGGAATATTGAAGAGTGAGTAAGAATAAAATAATTTATTTTGGGACAAAGTTCCCACAGGAGTCCAGAAAAAGAAGTGACAGAACCAAGAATGATAGATAGATAGATAGATATGTATGTGCATATATAATAATTATATACGATGACATGTAATAATAATTCCTTATTGCCTTTCATTATTTTTCCAGCAGTCAAAGTAGTTAATAAAAACTCTCATGAGATGAGTTGCCAATTTATAACTGGGAAATGGATGAATAAATTGTGACACATTAATGTAATGGAATATTATTGCACTGCAAGAAGTTATGAAAGGTTATTTTCAAAATCTTGGGAAATATGGGCTGATGTAAAGGTAAGTGGGCAGAACCAGGAGAATAATAACAACACTGCAAAGAAAACAACTTTAAATGTTTGAAGAACTTTGCCCATCCCCCAAGGAGCAGGGATGAAGCCTATTAGTCCTCTACTGAAAGGAAGGTAATAGATTCTATTCAGGCACAGGAAAAGAGATACATTTTTGGACATGGCCAGTGTGTGGTTTTGTTTTGCTTGATTATGCTTATTTGTTACAGTGTTTGGGTTTTTTTTCTCTTCTTCTCTGTTTTCAATTGAAAAGAGTTGAGGGAAGAATGGAGAGAAAGGATTAATAACAATGATGAAAATAAAAGAGCCATTAAAGCATTCTAAAATAGAAAAAAGTTCAGAAGGAAGCACAGACAAGCAGGACAGTTTTGAAAGGAGTGTGTGGAATTTATCATTTACTTTAAAAAAAAGCAGTATGAAAAGGAGACTTAGTTTCATATATAGTGCCATTTTTGTGTTCTGCTATATATAGATATTGAAATGTTCCTTTGTTAGGTATTTAAGTTCAGAATAAAAACAACATTAAAAAAGATAAACAGATTTTTTTTATTTCTTCAGATGTAGAAATGTCAGAATTTCTGAAAATAGACCTGAATTGGAAAATAATTGATGTTATAAGCAAAAAAAAAAATTGTTACAGAATAAAACACATGATGTAAGTATCTTGTCTTTTTATGATTGATCTTTTCTACACGAATAACCCAACAAACTTCTTCTGAACTGTACAAGTTAGTTTGAAAACCACAATTCAAATAATCATTTAATGCTACATCAAGAAGAAGTGTTGCTAGGAAAATTTTAACATTTATAATTATTGACTTACCCATCTCAGTCTAAAACCCCAACATTCAAATACCTTTGATGCAAAAACCTTTGCATTGAATTTACAATAATCCTCAATACTAGAAAAAAATTATCAACACTTGGTCTAGTATGAAGTTGCTCTCAATACTTATGTATGAATAGTTGGTAAGGTTTAAAAAAAAACAATTTTGGTTTAGTAGCTGCTACTGGTAAGACATTCCTCACATCAAATAATAATAAATGCAATCTGGAATATCTAATACTTATCCTTCAGTTCCCATCCATCAGAGAAGATGTGAAGTAGTATAGATAGATAGATAGATAGATTGATAGATGATAGATAGATAGATAGATAGATATAGATAGACTGATACTGCTGAAGCAGTATCACTAATTTCAGTGACCTAGAATGAAGTCCCAGTTGCCAAATCCTAGTTACAGCTACACAAAAGGTGAGTTTCTAGTCCTTTAATTCAACTATTTGGCAATGGTAATGATCTCATAGCACAGAATTAGAAAGTCACAAGATTTAGAGTTGAAAGGGATCTTAAAGACCATCCATCTAATTTAACCCCCTCATCATACTGGTAAGGAAACTGAAACCTAAAGAGGTAAAGGTCACACAAGTTAACTAAAGAGGAGAACCAGGATTTGAACCCAAGTTCTTTGATCCAGCATTCCTTCATCTACATCACAAAATTTCTTACTATAATGGTTATCTAGTGCCAAAAGTACTTTGAATGACATGGTAGAGGTGGCAGATCTCTCCTGGGGTACCAAAGAGAGACAAGTGCAAAACACCAAATGACAGGGTTCCTAGGAGACCTTCTAGTGAGGCAGAGAAGGTGGAAAGGGTACCTAGTAAATCCTTAGCAAAGAGGTGTTTCCAGAAACCAATTCTTGTTCTTTTAAAACAAAATTAAATTCCTATAACATTTTCTTCCTTACAACTTTGACTTCCTTTAGAATGTCCTTCCAAATCCACCTCAGCCAGGAACTTCTATTGTTTATAAAGTAGTACTGTTTGTATCAAACCTTCAATGTAGGTTATCACCAAAGGCTAATGGATTTATGTTAAATGAAACTATGATTAAAATAAGTTTATCTACAATAACCTGCCTCCTGTTTTATGCAGTGAAAAAACATCTAACAATGTGATTAACCATCTTAAGTGATAAAGCCTACACGTTTTAGTATATTAAATATAAAGTGCCAGCGTGTATGGTTCTATGATTGTCTAGCATAAGGTAGTTGGAAATATAATCACACATGAATTATTTTTGACATAATTACATTAAATTCCAAACAAGTTTACATCTTTTTAACAACCATTTGCTTTTGGAAATTATATATAATATACATATAATATGTATATAATATGTGTTGTAATACTGCAAATGCTGTAAATAACTTTTTGTTAGGAGAAAATAGAGATAACTCAATCTTGAATATAACTTGAATATTCACTATGGAATAGAGTCAAAAATGCCCAAGTGGCTGTTTGCTGCAAATAGTTAGAGAGGAAAAGGGATAGAGGACTAGAATTGGCTTAAAGGGGTGAGGGGGAAAGAAACCTGAGCTGGGAAATATGTTCACCTTGGAAATATTTTATTTAACAACTGGTCGTATGCATTTTGGTGTAGAACTTTTTTCCTACCATCAAGTGATACCAATAAATATTTGTCATTTACCCAAAAACCATATAAAATTATGTATTATACATACTATATTTAATAACCTATTATCATACAAATGAGGGAAAGTAATAATATGAAAAATTGGATATATCAAATGATCTAAGAGTCATTTCTATTGAGCTAACCATCCATACAAGAAAGATCAAGTGGATGAACAATATATATTTCCCAGACTATGACATGCAATCCAGAGAAGTGCCCCGCCTCCTTGGTCAGTTTTTTTTTTTAATTGGGGCATTGGTATGAGGAGCTCCTTAAAGTAGAAATTCCTACCATTAATGCAGATATGCTATTTGTCTATGATTTAAAGATTTCTGAGAAGTTGTGGCTTACCAATGGTCACACAGTAAGTATATGTCAGAACTTGAAAACCATCTTTTCCTTACTCCAAAGCTGACCACATGCCTCTCAAGTAAGTCTCCCTTCTGCCCCATACTGACAGTGTCACCCTGTATTGACTCAGTATTTCAGGTAACTCTTTAAAACTATAAATTGGAGACTATGTGCCAAGCTATATTGGAAAAAATTATTAAAAGATCATATGTCAGAGCTAGAAGGGACCTGAGAGCCTATGTAGTCCAACCCCCTTAGGAAACTAAGACCCTGAGAGATTAAAGGATTTGTTCAAGGCCAGAGTTGAAGCCAGATTTGGAACCACATTCTCTAATTTCATGGCTAATGTTCTTTCCATTGTCCCAATGAGTTCCATTTACCAAAGAAATCACAGGTCTAGTCAAAATACACAAAGGATTATAGATTTAATAGTCTAACTCCCTCATTTTACAGATGAGGAAAATAAGGTTCTAAAAAGGTTAACTGATTTGCCTAAGGTCATATAGCTAGTAAATGAAAGTAGATCTCTAACTTCAAACTAGTGTTAACATCAAACTATATTACGCTTCCTGTCTTTTCATATACTGCATATATGTTTGTGTGTGCATATATACATATGTATTTGTGTGTATATACACACACATACACATATACCACATACATGTGTATACAGGTAAACTAGCATGCCTAGTTTACCCAACCTCGTGGCACTCCTAAGGGGGCTTGCTTGGGCATGCCCAGATCCTCTAAGGTGGAGGCATTCTTACTCCTCTACCAGGTGGGTGGGTGTAACCTCCTTTGATTGACTGTGTAACTGAAACAGGATGAGTCTTTAAAACTGGTGAGATTGAGACAGACCCCTCTTTCTGTGCTTTTTCTGGTTCATGCTCTTTTTACCACTTACTCTTTCCTAATACATCTAGTGAGTAAAGATTCCACTTCACTCACAGTGCAGGCACCATGAACTCAACTGGTGAGAAGGGAAGGACTTCCTTTCTTTGTTCCTTGCTCCTTCTTCAACCCTAGTGCCAAGAAATCTTCAGCTTTAGGTGTCTATCACTAGTCTGAGAGTTGGAGCTAGGGCAACCATGGAGCCAGGATTGCAGGTGAGATGTTGCAGCCAGTCAACCTGCTGGGTAAGGAAGTCCTGAGAAACCAAGATTCCTAGGATTTGAAACCAAAAGGGGTTTTTGAACTTGAAACTGGGACTGTGCTCTGTAGGAATGGAGCTGAACTGGAAGAGGGTTAAGCCTCCCATGTGTTGGGGAAGTAAGTTTGTGTATTTTAAAGTAAACCGTTAGTGGCTAAATGGAACTGGGATACAGAGGACTCACTTACATTTAGGGGAACGCTACTGCTGAGAGATGGAGTCATCTGCAGAGCCTATACACTCGAGATTCCCTTTTAAGATGCTGGAGAACTTGGGGGGGGGGGGTTAGAAATCTAACATACCTAGCCTTCAATAGTGGGGGCCAGGATGGCAAAGTGTTACATGTATGTGTGAGAATAATGAATGTATATGTACACATATAGGTATACATACCTGTATTATACATACCAACATACATATGCTGTTATGCATGCCCATGTTTACACAGAGACGTGTGCATGTGTATATATTTACAGATACAGATGGACCATGAGTTAAGCTAGGCAGTGACTGGGTTCAATCACTTTCCGGAAAACTACACAGTGCTCAATGACCTCAAACTAACCACTCCATCGCTTCAAGAATATTCTCCCACTGAGGGTAAAGGGCTATGGAACGTGGAACCACACAACCACAGAATAACTGAAATTACAAATATTTAAAGGGCAATGGAAAGCCACATAGTGGGTCTAAGTAGGTTTTACCATACTACACATGAGAAAATGCATAAAAGATATTATAAAGGACATATATGAGGTGGAAAGAAGGCAACTCAAATATTATGCAAAAATAAGAGACAAAGGTCAGCCCAAGTGCTACACTGGTGTGTCCAAGATATTTAAAGAACCAGAGGATGGCTTCTAGCATGATGGGAGGGAAGTCCATGGAAAATTGATGGAAAAGATATAATCAAGAATCACACAAAAGAAAAAGGAGGGAGTCCCCACCCTGATGAGATCATGAAACCAAGACCTCATTCACAGTGTACTTTGAAATACAGGCCGTAAATCGATCATAGGTGCCAGGCATCATGCTAAGCACTGGGAATACAAGGAAAAAAATACTGCCTCTGCCCTCAAGTGCCCCACAGTTTAATGTGGGAGACAACATGTTAATAAACATGTGCATTCAAAGTAGATGCAGAATACATGGAAGGTAAAATTTCAGAGGGAAGGCATTAGTAAAATTTCAGAGACCCAGAAGATCATCTTTCAGAAGGTGGGATTTGAGATGAAGTCAAGAAACTAAGACAAGGTAAGGAAGGAAAACATTCCAGGAATGAAGAACAGCCAATGAAAAGGTGCAGTTAGGAGACGAAGTTTCACATGGGAAGAAAACAAAGTGTAGCTGAATCATAGAATGCATAGAAGGAAGCAAAATATAAGACTGGAAAGGTTGGAAGGGGCCAGATCATGGAGGACTTTAAGTATCAAGCAGAGGACTTTGTATTTGAGCCTGGAGGTTACAAGGGCCACAGAAATTTATCAAATAAGTGAGGTACATGGTCAGACCTTGGTCTAATGGATTGGAGTGGAAAAGTCTTGTGACAGAGAGTCTTGTGAAAGGCTATTGCAAAAGTTCAGGTAAGAGGTAATGAGGACCTATACAAAGGTATGGGCTATGGCAGTGGAGAAGAGGGGACATATACAAGAGATGGGAAGGTAGAAAAAAACAAGATTTGACAACAGATTGGATATATGGGGTGAAAGAGAGTGAGGAACTGAGGATAACAGCGAGGTTGTAAGCCTGAGTGGGAGGAAGGTGGTGGCTTCAACAATAACAAGAAAGTTGAGAAGAGAGGTGGGTTTAAAGCAAAAAATAATGAGTTCTGTTTTGGATATGATAAGGTTGAAATGCCTATGAGACACATATAGTTCTAAATGTCCAAAACAAAATTGGTGATGTGGATATCAGGAGAGAGATTTGAGCTAGATAGATTTGAGATAAATTTCACAGTGTATGTTTACCCACTTAATTATACTTTATTTAAGCTAGTATTGTTTTGTATCCCTGAATATATCATTTAATAGCAATGTACTAGGTAGCAGAGGAAGGTCAGCTTTATATTGAAAATTAATCATATTTATTAAACTAAGTCCCCATTAAACTATAAATTGTGTGTAATCATTCACATTGTTCACAATTGCTCAGCATCACGAGCAAAACTAATGCACTTAAGAGTACAATCATGCTCACAAATTTATGTATTTTCTAGATACAAAAAGATTTCCTTTCTGATTTATCAATAAGGCTAATTTAAAAACACTCTGGAGACATCACTAAGTAAATTAAAATATGCTAGACAAAAATATTAAAATAGAGTTTTTTAAGGTCCATGATACGATTGTCAAAGAAATGCAAAGCTACAAATCTTCAATACACAAATTGTCAAACACTAATTTTAGAAAAGTAGTTGCTTATGATTAGAAATAAGAATATTATTTTCAGAAATTCTATGTGGTGCTAGGTTTATTCAACCTTTAGTGATTCACTTTAAGGAATTTCTGTTTACTGTTTACCCCTCTCAAACTATAAATATGAATAAATGTTTTGACACAATCTCTACAACTATATTTCCAGCTGATGTTGAAAGTGGAGCTATTTTTATGGCTTGAGTACCCTTATCTTAGTAGTAATTTTTTGCAAAGAAGAACTTAACAAAGGATTTTTCCCAAGCTAAGAAAAATCAGAACTACAATAAGGTGTCATATATTAAATTGCAAAAATACTCCTTTCAAAGGGCCTAATATAATTAGTTTCTATTCCAAGTCTGTCTATGTGCACCATTAACCTCTGACAACTGTGCATGAACCTTTTAATTAGTATGTTATCTTCAGTGCAATTAATAACTTGTACTTCATGTTATATTAAGTTAAAGTTTTCCCATCTAAACCGTGTTCCTCAATACAGTTCTAGAAGTACAGTGATCTTCCGAAAAGAATTTTAGTATTCATAACCCTTGTTCTTAACACATATAAACTATTTTTTCTAGTACCAGATAACTTCAAGCTATTAAAGTTCTTTCAAATACTTTGCCTAGGAATTTCCTATTAAATTCAATCATGCTTACTAACCACAGATACCCACATTTTCTTCTAGAGGAGATGAGGTGTTATGTGTGCATATACATGCATTTATGTAAATGCACACACATACGCATATGCACATATATGTGAATATAGGTGTGCACATATAAATATGTTTAATGTGTGTCTCAAAAATGTCTTAATGTAGTTTTAAGCTTTAATGACTTTAATAGCTTAACATTGCACTAAGACTTTGGGGGCACCCTATACACACATATATGTAATATGTATATACACACAATACTACTGCAACAGTACTAATAATAAAAATGACAGCATTACTTCTTGTCATAGTACAATGCAGTTCACAAGCTCCCTATCATGACAGTTTGGTATTTGGTATTTTTACTAAGAAGGCCTGAGTTCAAATGTGGCTTTAGACACTTACTAACTGCGTCATCCTGGGCAAGTCACTTAACCTCTGGAGTCAGGCAGATCAAATCTAACTCCTTCTTATATAATAGCTCTTCAAATACTGGAAGACTGTTATCATGCCCCTCTGAGTCTTCTTCTATCCAAGGTAAACACTTCAATTGCTTTAACCAAGCCTCCTATTGTATAATATTAATGACCTTCATCATCCTGGTTGCCAGCCTTTGGATACTCTCCAGTCTATCAATGTTCTTCCAAAAAGATGGTACCCAGAACTGAGCACAATACTCCAAGTGGAATCTGACCAGAGTAGAGTACAACAGTTCTTTTACCTCCTAGAAATTAAGCCTTTCTAAATCTAGCCTAAGATTGCATTAGTTGGTTTATGTTGAACTTAGAGTCTGCCAAAATCCCTAGATTTCTTTTCAAAGAAATTTTTCTAGCTGTGGTTCTTCATCTTGTACTCATGAAGATAATTTTTGAACTGAAGCATGTTTTTACATTTATACCTTTTAAATTTCATCTTAAACGATCTGACACAATATTCTATAGCCAGTCAAGATCTATTTTTTGATCCTGACTCTGTCATCCAGCATAGTAACTATCCCTGACAGCATGATGTCACCTTCAAGTTTCATAAGCCTGGCATTTGTGCCTTCACTTGAGTCACAGACAAAAAAGTTGAACAGCATAGGGCAAAGCAAAGGTCTTTCAAGCAATTGACTAAAGAACCATAAAGGTCTCATCTTTGGAACTGTCTATTTAACCAATTTCAAACACAACTCATTATATTATCATCTAGCTCACGTCTCTCTATCTTTTCCAGAAAAATAAATTAGCATGGTAGACTTTGTGAAATGTGCAAGAACCATTTGTCTACAATAATTTAATGATATAATATACTTTTCTAAAAACTTGATAAATTTTTGGAAGTTTATCATCTAAAGTAACATATACATACACACACATACTCTGTGTGTGTGTGTGTGTGTGTGTGTGTGTGTGTGTGTGTGTGTTTAAAGCTGGAAAGGATGTCACAGAGATCACCTAGTTTAACCTTTTCATATGTGGGAAACTGAAGATCACACAGGTATTATCAAGTCTTCCAACTCCATATCTAGTGCTCTTTCCACTGATAACACAAATATGGAAAATGCACTTAGTATCTAGAATGTATCTAAAATGTATCTAATATGTAAGATGGATTTGGGGAGGGGTACCTGCAACTCATGAAAAAGTATTTTGTAATACACAGGATATATGGCATACATCATTGCCATTTCCTCTACTCTTCTTGAAACTTTCTTGGTTTCAATACACAGTTCTCAGCAAAGTGCCCTCCAAACATCTGCAAAAGGTAAATATGGGAAACACTGAGTCCATCAGAAGCTAGATGAAAAGATAGACTCTCATCTTCCAGTATATCTAAAAGCTAGGTATCTAGGTGCTGCAATAGAAAAAAGTTCTGAACCTGGAGTAAGGAAAACCTGAGTTCAAATCCATCTTCAAATACTTATTAGTTATGTGACCCTGGGTGAATCACAACTTGTCTACCTCAGTTTTCTCATCTGCAAAATTGGAATAGTAATAGCCCCTACCTCCCAGGTTTGTTTTTAAAGTACTGCATAAATGCTAAGTTATTAGTAGTAGTAGGTATCAAGTCTGTGTTTTCCCAAGGAAAGTAATATTTTTTTCTCTTACCTCCACTTGAGTTAGAAACCTGTAACAAATATAACCTCACTTATTCAGAATGGGGGAGAAAGAGTCCATCTGACAATGAAGAATCTTTAGAATAGAATATTTTGAAATAAATTTAATTATTCCTTTTGACTATTAAACCAATAAGAAATACTTATTAAACCTGTAAGACAACAATTATATTATTTATGTAGACTTCCATCATAATTGCTTTGAATGATTCATGATTGAACAGATTATGAGTATTCTTCTCACCAATGCAGATCCCAAGCACTCCCCAAACCCCTAAATTATGGCTCCTCATCCTGAGTAATTCCCACTCATAATTTCCCTAAATCCTTCAGAGGAGAAGCATGTTACAACTATCTATTGCTCTCATTCCCATTAAATGTTATCTCCTTTGCACACCATATATAACCTCAATAATAACATTAAAATCTAAAGTACTTTAATGTGAATTTCAAATCCAAAAAGTTCAGTCTCATGAAAAGAATTCTTCATTTATTGAGACATCATTTGGAAAAAGCTAATGACTTTTGAAGAAATTTCCCTTACTCATGAGTCAGGCTGTAAACATTTTCAAAGGACATACAAAATTCCCTTCTTATCCAAAAAGAGAAATATGCCATACCAGAATTGCCAGATATTCTAAATTAGTGGAGTATAAATTAGTGAAGATCTTTTTTTTACTACAAATGAAATTAATAATTTATTATGTTTGCATATACCATTTAACTCTAAAAGCATTGGATCAGAAAACATTTATTTCACATGGCTGTATTTCACTGTGATCCCAAACAATCTGAATTTTACTACCTAAATTTTTATAGAGTATTGCTATTCTTCTAGGAGGCTTACAATGAATCTTATACAGTATACACTCTTAATGCCCACAGCATCCCCTTTAGGTAAATACCAGTTATCTCATTTCATAGTTGAAGAGGAACAAAGATTAAGAACAATTATAGCAAGTTTAGTACCAGAGAAAAGGACAGAAGAAAGTGGTTCCCCATGACAAAGGAGTATGGAAACAGCACACATTCCAAGAGTTGGATATGTGATGAGGGTATTAGTTGGTTTGTTTTCTTTTGTTTTGTTTTTTCAGAGGGTGGGGAGAGCAATGTAGAAAAGAGAAGCCAACATCTGTGTAGAGAAAGAGCGCTGTGGGTAACTTTACAAGAGAACTTAATAATAATAATCATTACTACTCAATTATTCAACAGTGGCCTCGTGGTAACACCAGACACAAACAAAAGTTCCAATGGTACTGAAAAACTCCTTTGTTGTTACAACCTACTTAAGGGATTTATATTTATAATACTATGCACATCATGTTACTTACCAGGTTTGACTGAGGTCAAGCTGAACTAAGCAAGATTTATCTATCTAGAAAAGCCCTTGAACTCGATTTTTTAAATCTTTAACTTCTTTTATCTTAAAGTTCAAAAAAATTGAGGTGACATTTCTTAGGGAAAGGAATCAGTTTTCCTGAGTTTTCAGTTTCCTCATTGTAGGGGGAACACTTAAAAGGTATAAGTGTGCAATTACACAATTCAAATCTAAAATATTTTACATGCTCAAAATAAGCTAAAACGCATTCACAATTGAATGCTCTGCACCAAGGATCCAGTATTATATAGCTAAACAAAAACCAGGCCTACTGCATTTTATTGGCAAGGATGAATATGTATCAAAAATTAAAGAACTTCAGTATTTCTTTCAGAAGGTACATTACTGAGTTGTAAACAAGGACTTGAGACAGCTTATGATAGATATTCAAGGATATTAAGTACTATTAAATATTCTTAAATATTAAGAACATTAAGGTGCAATTATATTCATGTGTGTGTGTGTCTATGTGTGTGTGTCTGTAGACAGAGAATAAAGACTAGACCTATGATGAACCTGAGGCCTTCTCACACTGACAATATCTTCACCCCTACAGCTTTCTTCTCCAATTGGTGAATTCCTCTCCAGAATTTCCTTTTAAGTTAATACCCAAGTCATACATGCACACGTCTAACTCAGCTCAACCCCGAACTCTCCCTAGACTACTCCACCACTACCCCTACTTTTCAGCTCTCTCTGATGTGATCTCTTCTGCCACTGGAATGTATGCTCCTTGAGCAAGTTCTCTCTCTTCATAAATACATATATGTGTGTATAGATGTCTGTGTATATAAAAAATACTTCTATATAATATGAGCATATTTGTGAAATTAGAGAGAGGATGAGAAAAAGATCACATTCAGATGTCCCTTATATAGCTTTAAATATAATTGTCTCCATCTCATCAGAATTTGTCAAGGATAAAATCTTAATATTATGTCAGCTATTTTTTTATTTTCAAGTCACTAAAATAAATCAGCATGTATATTTAAAGAGTGCTATGTAATTTTTCATTTTACTGCAATTCATATAAACCTTGCAGTCATTTGTCAAATTTCTGTCAACTGACATTTTCACCAGTATACACTTAAATCTATAAACATTTATTGAAAGATCTAAAAAAAACCCACAAATATGAAATTGATGTTTAAAAGTAACATATATTTACATAGTGCTTGTTGAGGTAAAATTCCTTAATACAGTGTGTATCTCACCATCCTAAAATGCTTCTAGTGGGAAAAAATAAGTTCTATACATCTGGTTATACCAATTTATTTAAAGGGGTTCAGTGTGGTCAATTTGTGATTCCCTCTTTCCTATGGGAAAACTTATCTTTCCAAAAAGAGGTGGGAGGGGGGCAGATGGGGTGTCAGATATGTTACATTGCATGTGTTTTCAATTTCATTTAATAAAAACTAGGGCAAAGTGAAAAACAGGTGCTTCTACAGATGGATTATACTAAACACATGTAACACCTCTAAAAATGCTTAACTTTTGTCTTTTGGAATTTGAGACTTTCCTGAGAAAAATGGAATTCTCAAATATTACTGAATATTTAGGGCATAAAGGGACAAAATTCATTACTTCATGCAGTAACACATCTTCAAATGGTATTTCAGCTAGTTTTAAAAACCCACGATTGATATCTTTTCCATATATACTTAACCTCCCACAGATTTATTTGATTCTCAATAATTACTATTCTTTGGTAAAAGGCATATGTTATTATAGTACACCACTCCCACAAGCTGTCCACTCAGTGTATTTTAATAAATCTCTGCCAGAGCTGTAGAAATTTGATCCTGTTTAAATTTAATAAGGATCAGAATATATCAAAGCACAAATACCCATGGGAGAAATAGATATTTTGCATAGTTATTGAATGCCCTATTCAAGATGCAATATGTAAGACCTCGACCATCAACCTCGAATTAAAAAGAGAGATTAATGTGTTCAAAGCTAACTAGTTCTTAAATAACATGTGAAAGTAGAGTTTAATAAAACATCTTCTCTATCTTGCTATAATGGTATCACTACTACTAATGTTTAAATATCAATATTATCGTACAAAATTTTAATATTTACCATATATTTAAAAACATTTAATATCTGAAGGCTTTTTTTTCTAATCCCAAAGATATTTATGCTGAAAAGGAAGATATTGTATTTAGCACAGACTAAGTTCACCAAATGACAATTTTAAATTTAGAACTTAATATTTGTGCAGCTCAATATTCTGTTAAAAGATTAATTGGCTATTCTGGGTCTCTTTCTTTAAAACTACAAACATAATGAATACTGATCAGCTCTTCAAACCATGATCTTCTTTAGATTTTTGCAATGTTTCAGTGATCTATTACTAGCCTAAAGACATATACATTGTTTTAAGGATATTTTCCCAAAAATTTATACTTGAGCATAAACACCACAGACATTGAGTAATAAGTTTTCATTCATAACTAGTCATGGAAAGGCAAAAAGAAGTCCAGAAGAAATATTTCCTGATAGTGAGGAAAACTTACTGGGCAGCTATTTCCTGGGGAAACCACTAGAATAACTATCGTTTAGGACATTCAATGCCAAATATTTTAAAGCCCTGAACAAATGTCCTTAAAATATGGATAAATCAATCTTTGGATGTCTAGAAAATAATCCTTGAAATCACAAAAATTTAACAACCCTCTTCATTCTACATTGATCCATTCATATTTACTCAGTCTTTTCTACCCCTGTCTAAGGCTCTCCAACTCATTATGCAATAGGAACCAATTGTCATGCCCAGGACACATCCTACAATGAATGCCATTGTGTCTTGATTCATAGTTTCCTATAACTACAATGTGTCTCATCTCTACCTGATGAAATCCTACCTATTCCTCAAGAAACAGCTCAAATACCCTCTCCTCCCTATGGCTATGCCTTCACTCTGATAGGCAGAAAGGCTTCCCTTCTTTGCACCTCACAAAGTACTTTTGTTCCTCTTACTTACCACGTACTACTTCATAGTCAAGTTATTTGTGGGAGTGGCATATCTCCTCAACATCATCCTAGTTCTCAAACATTTCCACCTTTACACGTCTCTCACACACAGACTTTTCTCTCCACTCACATAGCCACCACACTAACTCAAGCACTCATCACCTCTCAACCAGACTGCTACAAAAGCCTTCAAGCTGGTGTCCAGGCCTCAGGTCTCTTTCCATACCAATCTATCCTCTACTCAGCTGCCAAGGTGATTGTTCTAAAGCTAGGTCTGACATTCACTCACTCATACCCAATGACCTCTGATAGGTCCCAATTAATCCCTAGGATCAAATATAGAGGTGGAGATGGATATGTGTATATATACATGTGTGTGTATGGGTGTGTGTGTATATGTGTGTGTGTGTGCACATATATAAACATACATGTATATGTGCACATACATTGATTGTTATTGTTTTGTCATTTCGGTCATGTCCAATTCTTCATGGTCCTATTTGGGGTTTTCTTAAAAATGCTGAAGTGGTTTGCCATTTCCTTCTCCAACTCATTTTACAGATGAGGAAACAGAGGCAAACAGGGTTAAATGACTTGGCCAGGGTCACATAGCTAGTAAGAGTCTGAGGTCAGATTTGAACTCAGGAAGATGAGTTTCCTGACATCAGGCCCAGAACTCTATGTACTGCACCACCTAGCTGTTGTACGTATGTATGTATGTATGTATGTCTTCCTTTGTTTGGCATTTAAAGATATTCATAACCTAGTCCCTTCCTATCTTTCTTTCTAATCTTCTACTTTTCCTTCCTCCATGCCCTCTGTGTTCCAACAGCCTTGCTCTCCGTGCAGTTCCTGGAACATGACACCTCATCTTCAGTCACCATGCCTTTGTACTAGCTGCTCCCCATGTTGGGACTTCATCTCCATCTGCAGTTTCTCTGACTTGCTTAAAGATCAACCTCAAATCCTACCAATTCCAGGAGACCTCTGTCAGCCCCACAACTGCTAATGCCTTCCCCTCTCAGAATGCCTTTCCTCTATCTACTCTGCGTGTAGCTTTGTTATTTTATGTTGTTACCCCCCATGAGCTCCATGATGATGGGGGATGTGTTTTTATATCTTTTTTTATCCCCAATGCATAACACATTGCCCGGCACATAGTAAGTGTTTCATAAATGAGTGTGTTGACTTCATGAAAGTAGGCATCATGTCTTGCTTTTCTTGGTAGGCACTTAATAAATGTTTGTTGGCTTTGGGCCCCAGGAATGGGAAAGTCAGATCACATCCTCTACAGTATGAAAATCAGCACAACGTACAGAAAATATTGGGGGATCTTGGGATTTTACTCTCAATTCTGCCAATTACTAGCCACGTCACCCTGGACATAGCATTTTATTCTTTGAGCCAAAATTTTTCCATCTATTAGATGGAGAAAATACCACTTACACTTTATAAAATTGAAAGTGTTATCTAGAGGTAAATTAATTATCACAAGAGGTCACACAAAAGAAGTTTCAGTAAAAATCCAAGCCAAGGCAACTAAACGGTCATGTTACTCAAAAGTGCCTCTTAATTCTGCATACTTTCTATTTGGTTCCCCTGTGCTATCCATGGCTTCCTAATCACCTGCTCCTTCCCCTCAGTTTTTCCTTCTATGCCAATATTATATGCTCTCCATCCTTTGCATACACATTTCTACTGGAAAGAGCTAGTTGCAAGTAGACATTTCTATAAAAAGAAAAAAAATGGAAATGGTAAGGCAGTCAGGCAACTTGGGGTAGCCAGCTGGGTTTTGCAAACTGCCAAAATACACAAAGTGAAGCATTGCACTTCCTCATCAAGCTAGTAATTTCTTTTATTAGCTCAAAATATGTTATAATAGCTACAGGAAACTGAAATATGGATATAGAAATTACATTTCAAATATGACTAATTTTTATAAAAGTTAATAAAGCATAGGATTGGACAATTATATTTTCCCATAATGATCAATACAAACACATAAAATTCTATTCTTGCTACAATTTGAATAGCTACATGCACAGAAGATAGATGTCATATTCAATACCACTGAGTTCTCTAACAATATTAAAGATACAAGTAAGAATTATTTAAATATTGAAATGGAAAATTTACCTCATTTTTTTCTATCAGTATTTATGTAATGCCAACTAACTAGAGATTCCATGAGGGTATCCTATGTTTATAACATCATTCTAATAGATAATTTATTCCTTTTTTTTCTGTTTGCAAAACTTTAGGGTAAAAGAATCCTGAATTCCTATTTGGAAACCTATCTTCCCATTTTTATTCTGCCGATGCTTTAATATAGCATCAATATTTAACTACTCATTAAATGAAGTGTGACTTTTATAGTGAAAATGTCAGTCTTTGCAGTTCATTAAATTCATTTAAAGTATAGCTGCTTGATTTTTTTTTTCCTGGAGGAATAAAACGACTATTATAACTAATGGCATAAACTTTAAATTTAAACATGTGTTTCCTTCAAAATTAACATTCAGAATTTGTAGCATTCTGTATAAGATCGAGGAACTATTTGTATCATCTTGTATTTCCTTATTGACTGTCATTTTTATAGAGAATATAACTGTTTATCATAGTTGGATATGACCAGTAGAATGTCACTGAGGACATTAAGATGTCATACACTATTATGAATCTGTAGAATTCTGCATGTAACATTTTTTAAAAAACATTATTTTGAACCATGGAACCAAGAAAAACAAACCCTATACGATGCAAAAACTAATAACTCATGGGATCCAACTGGGCTTGAGAGTAGTCTATTTTTGTTTTATAAAAAAAATTATAAGACAGATTGCTTGAAAGGAAAGGACATATTCAAAGCTAAAGTTTGGGAAGTTAATTCCAATGAATTTTAGATGTATATGATTTGAATACTTAAATCTGGAAAAGTCAATATATAGTTGAAATAGATATATGATTATGAACTCAATGAAAATTAAAAACTTTTAAAGTCATTTAAGGAATAAAAGACATGAACTTTCTTTTAACATAAATCTGTCCATTCCTAGAAACAAATGAAAGTTACACACAACTCTATGATAATTTTTTTCTTTTTTATGTGAAAAATGGGATAAGTATAGAGAAGTGACAATTTCTACATTGGTGAGGACTTTCACAATAAATATCGAATGGCCCTGGGCTGGAAGAAAGAGAAAAGAAGAAACTGGGTAAGGTGAATAAAATGTTTCATGAGATCAAACATCCAATCCATTTAAAAACAAAACTTTCCATCAATGCTTTACTAAAGCAAATATTCATCTGCTCTGAATAATGGAATGTTAAAGCCAATAAGGAACTTAAGAGATCTTCTTGTCCAACCCATCTCATTTTACAGAGAAGAAAGCTGAGCCCAAAGATGGGAAATGACTTACCCAAATGTCAATGGCAATGACAAAGCCAAACCTAGAGACCAAGTTTCTTGACCTCCAGTCTAGTGTTTTTTTTTTCCCATTGCACCATGCTGCAATTCTTGTGCATGCTTTTGAACAATTTCTCATGGGTGAATCTACTCAACACACTAATACTTTTAATATGCCATAGATACAAATGCAACACTAAGGCTGTTCATCTATTATTTCTCATTGTCCCAATATAATGAAGCTGTCCCCTTTTCTCGTCATACATGTCTGTGATTATGTCTTTCATGCTTATTACATGAAATCACCATTGGCAACATGCCATAACTCATTTATGTAAACCTTCCAAGAGTCTTTTGAAAGATAGAAGCAGATAGACATATTCTTAAAATTGTATCAAATAAAATTCTATGCACTGAATTCTATTTTCTTTTGTTATCATTTGATTCCACTGCTAGACACGAATCCAAGGAGATCAAGGACAGAAAGAAATGCCCCATATATGTAAAATATATGGAGAGCAACACTTTCATGGTACCTAAAACCTGAAAACAAAGTAAAGGCCCATCGTCTGGGAGACGGCTAAACAAATTTTGGTAAATTAATATAATGGCATATTACTGTGCCTTAAGAAATAAAAAAGAACACAGAGACGCATAGGAAGACTTATGAACTGATACAGAATAAAGCAGATGAAAATCTAAGTGAAAATAAGCCCTCCCCTCAAAAAATGAAAACAAATACTATTATTGTCTGAGTTTGACCTTAGAAAAGAGTTGAGAAGATTCACCACCTCTCACTTATTTTCAGAGCTAGAGGGACATGGGTGTGAAATACTGCATACCCTGTCAGACATGCTTAATGAATTGGTTTGTATGGTTAAACTTTTTTCCCTCTTTCTTTTTTAATTATTTTTACAAGGGATTTCCATGCTGAGCAGCCAAAAATGTATTTGGAAATAAATGTGATGTAAAAAAAGATATCAATAAAAAGATGAGTTTTTCTTTAAATTAATATACATATATATGCATATATACACATATATAGTCATATTATATATTTATATTTAATGATCCCCAGAACTAATGAATATGCCTTCTACCATTAGCTTCACCATTTTCAGCAATGACAATAGCAGGGGCTCTAAATCAATTCAAGTTTAATTTAACATATATAGAACTTGTTTCCTGCTTTATAAATTCAATAATAGTACAGTCTCGTATATGAAAGTATCAAGCAACAGTCATTTAAGTAAATAATCTATTTTTTGCTTCTTCAGGTCCAAAATTCTGATAATTAAATTCAATATGCACTGGTTAAGCATTTACCAGGTACAAAGTATTATTGCAGGTACAAGAGTAAATAAAATAGTCCTTTTCCTTATGGCATTTATAAGGAGCAAATATGGCATGTACATATACAAAAATATAACCCAAAACACTACATGATAAATATGTAAGAAAAACTATGTAAGAAAGGCACAAAATGTTTTGAGAGCCTTAAGGAAGGAAATATCCTATTGGATGTTTTAAGGAAAGTTTTAGAGAAATAATGGACTCTGAGTTGAATCTTAAAAGATGAGTAGAATTTCAAATACATTATTAAAAATTTTAAAAATAAACAAATGTTCAAGGTTACCATTCTAACTTCTGTAGTATACTAAAATGCCTGTGCCCAACCCATAGTCCCCAGCCAGGCAAAGCTAAATGAGAAGCATGGCAAAAGTTATACTGATTTTTCTGACAAAGTAGTTTTCTTCAATAAGTTTATAATCTGTCTGCAAACAAGACTTTAATACAATCTTTTTTTTTTTTAAGTCATTCCCCTGGAAAGGGGAGAAAAGTAAAGTAATAGCCTTCTTATGGTACCTAAACTAATAAGATTTTTTTCTCTTGTGAATGTTATCTTAACAGGTCAAATTCTAACAAGCTAGGCAACTAACCGTAGAATGATGATAATGATGATGATGATGATGATGATGATGATAGTGATAATAATAATAGCATTTATGTTGCCCTTTAAAGTTTTCAAAGTTCTGTAATGATTTGATCCTTACAATATCCCTGGAAGATAAATGCTATTATCATCCCTGTTTTACTGAAGAGGAAACTGAGGCAGACAAAGGTTAAGTGACTAGACCAGGATCACATAGCTAAGAAGTATCTGAAGAAGGTTCAAACTCAAGTCTTCCTGACTCCATGTCCAGAACTCTAATTACTGCACTGCTAGCTGCCCAAAAGGGTATATTATACCATCTCAAAGTTCATGAGCTCCATACAAAGGAAGAAGAGAGAAAAGTACAAACCCACAGCTATTGAGTATTATTATACAAGTAGGAATTTTTTCACTCTTTGTACTTGTGTCTTCAGCACCCAGAACAGTACCAATGACACAGCAGGCACTCAATAAATGTTTATTGACTGACTGATTGGTGATCTTATTGCCCTTCACCACTCAAAATGGTGGCAATGGGTTGGAAGATCACAAACACTTCTTTCTTCTCAAATCATAGAGAACATCTCTGTTTTATGATTTACACATATACCTTTGACCTTTATAACATGACTCCTTTCGTACAAATGAAAAGAACAGTCTGATAAGTCTGCTAAAGGTAGAGGGAAGGATGGGCCAAGACGGTGCCTTCCCCCCCCCCCCCATATTTGGTATTTTGCAGTACTTTGCACAAAGTATTCACTGAAAACAAAAAAAAAACTTTTTAAAGTAAATGTATTGACTCAAGTAGTCCAAGTGGTCTGTCCTGGGAACAATACACTCAAAAGGGAAGCTGAAAATAAAAGTTCTCCTGGAAAGCATTTCCCATTAAGTGATACTCCCAGTTACTGGATGGTTTTAAAGTTTCTTTAAAAATATTTTTTATGGGCAGCTAGGTGGCACAGTGGATAGAGTACCCGCCCTGGAGTCAGGAGGACCTGAGTTCAAATCTGACCTCAGACACACAACACCCACTAGCTGTGTGACCCTGGGCAAGTCACTTAACCCCATTGCCTAGCCAAAACAAAAACAAATGAACAAAAAATATTTTTTAAAGGAAAACATTTCCCATTGAGCAACATCACCAACTACTAGGTGGTTTACAACTACACACACACACACACACACACACACACACACATTTTCAATTTTAAAGGCATTTGCATTTTTTCTTTTTAAGCTCATTCTTTCAGGATAAGCAGTTCTACAGTTGTCTAGGTTGCCCAAACTAATTACTTTTTACAGAAAAGTTCCCTAAAAATCATCAAGAGTTTTTTAATGTCCTATCAGTTTAAGTCTTCTAATACAGGGTGTCCCAAAAATCTTAGTGCAGTTTTAAAGCTTTAGTGGGGCAGCTAGGTGGCACAGTGGTTAGAGTCCTGGGTCTAAAGTCAGGAAAACTTATCTTCTTAAGTTCAAGTCTGGTCTCAGATACTTACTAGCTATGTAACCCTGGGCAAGTCACTTAACCCTGTTTGCCTCAGTTTCCTCTTCTGTAAAATAAGCTGGAGAAGGAAGTGGCAAACCACTCCAGTATCTTTACCAAAAAAAAACCCCAAACGGGGTCATGAAGAGTTGGACACGACTGAAATGACTGAAGAACAAGAACAGCTTAAGGTAAAGTTTAAAACTGCACTGAGATTTTTGGTACACACTTCATATTTCTGCTTGGTTTGGCATCCCAGGTATAATTCTTGAGAGATAACCGTGTCATCAATAATGAAACCATACAGTATCAAGCAACAGAGGTTTTGTTGTGGGGGTTGCCCCCCCAGATATAAATTTATCCATTATTCTCACAGACCAATCTGAACTCTAGAGAATGATAAAAGTGATCAGAAAAGGAGGAGGGGCCAAATATGGAAAAACAACAACAACATAACACCTGAGGGAAAAAGTCCAGAGAAACAGAAGATAAGGTTCCACTGAATTAAATATTCTTAAAATAGCCAATTGTGCATAAAAGATTGGCAAATTCTTTCCTTTCTAAACCAAATGACATCTGGAGGATAAGAGTTCATTGTCTGTGAGATAATGAATTCACTGACAAGATAAATGTTAATGATCTCATCTATCTAATTCTTGAAAATATCATACAGCAGGAGTTCCCATCTTTTTTTGTGAAGAACTCTTTTTTCTTTTACATTGAAAGCAGGGAGGGAGGATGAAAAAAGGGGTATATGCAACAGTCTAGGCCAGAGGTGAGGAACCTGCAGCCTCGAGGCCACATGTGGCCTTCTAGGTCCTTGGGTAGCACCTTTTGACTGAGTCCAAGTTTTACAGAACAAATGCTTTTATTAAAGGGATTTGTTCTGTGGATTCTGGATTCAGTCCACCTAGAGGGCTACATGTGGCCTTGAGGTCACAGGTTCCCCACCCTTGGTCTAGGTTGTTGCTACCTTTCTTGATGAAAAGCTGAGAGAGCAGTACAAAAGACCCGGGGAGTGGCAATCAACTTGAGGATCCACCAGATATGGCTTTCTTCAGCCCTAATGGAAAATCCTAATCTGCTGTTTGGAACCCCTGCCCTAGAGAATCCATTATCTTGGAATCTTCTCTATGAAAAATAATACTGTAGGATGTCTTGTGAAAAAAATACTGGGATAAAAATTTAACTGACCTACACAACACTAAGTGTAGTGACTTACACATATTAGACACTCAATAAATATTCATTGAATGAATGAACCACTTAATAGGCTCCTGCTCAAATTAGATGGAAGACTGATGACAAGTAGAGATATTAAGTCACCTCCTCAAGTTCATACATTAAAGCAGCTGGAAAATAAAAGGAAGAGAACTCAAAATTTTTGACAGTTGGGTCATATTTATACTCAAATAATTGAACTGTGGTAGTGCAGAACCAGTCATTTTAACTGTCTTTACAATTCATCCAGAGAGCTGTATGATTGATTCAGCTGCAGCTCATATAGACAGATGGCATTGCCTGGACAAAAAGAACCAAATTCACCAGATCTGCTGCGTCATGGTCCAATTATTTCTGCCAGGTAGACACAGCTCTTTTCTTCTCAGTCTGCAAAATCACAACACTTATTTTACTCAAATAATTTTATTAAACCATATAGATTTTCATGCAAAAAGAATTACAAACAGATGACAAGTTCAAGTCTGGTATGTATTCATACATATATGTATACACATATATACACATATACACAAGTGTATATGTGTGTACTTAAACCTAGTATAGCTCCTCATTCCTTAGAGGCAGTCCTCAACATTATGTATTAGTCTTCCCAGATATTTTGTGACTCAGTCACAAAGATTCATTTTAGCTCTATCAAGCCCTTGAGAAATGACTGCCCTATATTTAGACAAATGCCCTTTATAACAGAGGAAGAACTCATCCCAGTTAACATTTTCCAAATGACAAAATCAAAAGATGTAACAATAGAAAGTTTTAGAAATTTTCCCATTGGATATGCCTTAGATAAAATTTAAGGACCCATCCATGTACTAGGACTCATCCTGCCAGATACTGGCATGACTCTCAAAACATCCTTTAGTTAAAATACTGTGAAACAAGGTGCTAGTCTAAGATGTTATGGTTCCATGTGCAAAAACCTGCCCACAAGTTAATAATTTAAATATTTACATATCCTGGAATGGCCAAATGGATACTACCTAAGTTTGGAGAGCCAGTTAGGGTCATTGAAAACATTAGGACCACAAAGTCTAACTTTTTATAAGCAGAACAATCTAAATATGAATTGGTTCAGCTATTTGGGGAAGGCTTAAAAAGTTCTCAAAGCCAAACTATCTCACAAGTATCTTTTAATGGGATTCAAAGTTCTGTTTAATCTAGTTAACATTAGTCAGTGGTAAGTTACATTTGCATCATACCTTGGAGACATAAAGGGGACATATCTTGCTCCCTTTAAAATGTATTACCTTTTTGCTTTTGCAATGGCATCAAATGTTTCCCCTAATCTATAAAGGATCCTATTGGTCCATGGATTGTAGATTTAACTTCTATAACTAGAAAGATTCCCTCATATGGATAAAAAATACCTGAATAAAATAGGTATCTTGGAAGCCACATTTACTTTTAAATCACTAGACTTCTATGTTATAGATGAGAGGTTGCATGTTCTAAATAGTAGTCTGACAATATATAAGAATCAAAATGACTGATGCAAGTGCTTGGTTTATTTATTTCCAGCTAAGAGTCTGGTTGTTAGCAAAGTTGGGTTTAGGAATAAGCAATATAGGCAGCCACGAAGAATATAACATTCACGGAAGGTGGAAGATGTAACAAGAGAACCTCAGAACATAAATATGGGTGGAAGGAACCTGAGAAGTCATTTAGCCAAACCCTTTCAATGTACAAAAGAAGAAACTGAGGCTCAAACAGGTCATCATATGTAAAAGCAAATAGCAGAGCCAGGATCCAAGCCCAAACCCTGTGATTCCAGATGAAATGTTCTTTCCATTTTAAAGTTTGCATGCTCATATCTGTTTCCTTTCTGATAGAAACAAAACTAACAAACAAAAAAGATTCAATTTAAACCTCTTGTTAATTCTAACCACTTTTGATCACATTGCAAATCCCACTTGTGTAGCCAAGTGAGTATAGCCCAGTGACATTTTGAAGCTGGAGTCAGAAGATCTGGTTTCAACTCTTGCCTCTGACACCTAACGCACTCTTCTCAAAGTCTCTGCTTCCTCACCTCTAAAATGGAATAAAAATACCAATAGTATAAATCTTTTCAGGATTTATGGGAGGCTCAAAAGAGATTGGTAACTAAGTTATGTTATTGTAACGTAAGAGCCTTTTGCAATCCTTTGAGCACCATGTGTCAGTTAATTGTACTGTTACTTTCAAATAAATAAACACTTCCTAGAGTTTTGCTATGTTTCTTACATAAAAATTATACTGCTCACCTACTCTCAGGACATCTTGTATCTTTAGTTAAGTTTTCATTTCTGGCTGTTGGGTTTTTTTTTTTTTCCCCACTACAGGGAATGGCTTTGCATGGTTCCATATTTTCTTTTATACCTTATGAGTCAGTCAGCACCAAGATTATGTGTTAAGAGAGAGTATTGATGTCCTTCATCATGTGAACTTGGGTGACTACAAGTATAAAACATTCACTGTGTCAGTTCATTTTACTTAACTTTTTGTCTCTGCTACAAGGGAGAGCTTGTTTAGTGGAGAAGGCGGGGAAGTACAGCCTAGAGTATCTCAATGCCTTGACCTGGCTCTAGGCACCAGAATAAACAGGCATATACTTCATATAAAATCATAGGTTTACCAAATGTACTCAAAAGATCCTAGATTTATAACTGGAAGATTTATAACTCGGAGGCCATGCACTCTAACCCCTTGTTTAACAAAAGAAAAAAACATATTCAGGGAAGTTAAGTGACTTGACCAAGGTCAAACATATAGTAGGCATCATAAGTGGAATTTGAACTCAGGTCCTCTGTTTCTAGAATCTATATGCTTTCCATTCTACTCTACTTACATTTACAAGGAAGACAAACTTGCATTTTAGAAATTACCACTCTTGTCCTCTGTCAATTATGAGTTTAAATACAACGTGCATAGGTTTCTTTTAATCATAATACCACAACATGCCAGGAAGCATATTTATAGCAAACTTTCCAGTTACATAAAAGAAAAAGTCCTGTGGCAACCCAGAGGACAAACCATGTAACTATTATAGGAAAAGCCCAGAACATGATGAAAAAAACATTTCATTATTAATTTATCACAGAGTAGTTCATCAGGTAGATCATTAACAAGAGTAGTCTCTATCTAGAAAGGTGATCCACAGTCAAATATGTCATTATTTCCTTTGTTTGCATCCACCATATGTGTATGAGCATTCACAATGTGCTCGTTAAAATGATAAATTATTATGGCAAAATCAATCAATCAATCAACATTTATTAAGCACCTACTATGTGCCAGCCATTGTGCTAAATACTGGGGATACAAAAAGAGGCAAAAAAAAATAGCTCCTGTCCTCAAGGAGCTTACAGTCTAATGGGGGAGACAACATATAAACAAATATATACAAAGCAAGCTGTATAATATACAGGATAAATAGAAAATAAGTAAAAGAAAGAAAGCATTGGAATTAAGAGGGATTGGGGAGGGTTTCCTGTGGCAGGATTTTGGTTGGGACGTGAAGCCAGGAAAGTGTAACCAGAACTTGGCACTTGCCCGCCTTGAGCTCAAAAAGAAAAATCCTCAGGAAGACCGAACTACATGGCCACAACTACAGTTACTTCTAGAAAGCTAAAATGTTAATTACATAAACAAGGAAATGGAACAGGCAGCCATTTATCCACTAGAACAAAAACTAAGTGTAGATACCACTACAGTACAATGAACAAGGAGGGGAAAAAAAGTAGAGTAAAAAAGAATAATGTAAACAAAAAGTATTATTAAAATGTTTGTAACTTTTAAATACTACTTTTATAAGGCATGCATTCTAATGACAGAAAATTGAATCCTCATGGGATGTACTTATTTATTTTGTGCTAAGTCAATTATATGTCATCATGATCAGTAACACAGAAAGGGTGCAATTTTTAAAAAATACAAGGGATGGCAGCACAATTTTCAAACTTTGTCTAACATGTACCAATATAACTCATCTCTTCAGTCACAAGGGTACCTCTAACATTAACAAGTAGGATGAAAAAGTCTAAGGTGATATCACTTAAACAGATTATCATAAAGTCAGAGCTTTGAAGGAAAGTCAATTATTTTTGGAAAGGGACTAACAGACCAAATCAGGTGGGAAGATAACTGGAGGATACCATAAAGATAAAACTCATCAGCCTTAATGGGCAGAAGGGAGCGGGAGAGATAAAAATTAAGGAAGTTGTGGTAGACAGGGAAGTATAAACTTTTTAAAATTAGTCATTAGAAAGTTAACTAAAGACCAACTAAGGGCAAAGCAAATAAAGTTTCCACACAAACCTAAATTCAATCATAGACACACACTCATACATATGCACATACATACCACATAAGAAATTTGAATTTATACTACTGCTCACTATTTAAAATCAGGAATTAACTGATTCTTCAACTGTGATATCTGTATTCTACAAAGAAAATATTCCTAAGAACTAGGTAGGTATTTTCAGAGTGACAAAAGAGAACACTGCAACTTTGGAAACTGATACAGTTATAGCGAATGTGCCTTTCTGAGAAAATTTGAGCCCCAGGAGGAAAAAGAAGATCAAAATATTGGATGGTTAACACACTGAATTTTTAATTCAATGTAATTCAATATGTATTAATCACCTGCAATGTACAAGACATCATGCTAGGTACTTTGTTTAAAGCAAGCCAATACCCTATCCTGGCTTAGGTAAGTTTATGAATAGTTTTCAGACTTGCCTCTCCTTCCCTCTCTAACCCCAGTCTCAATCCTTTCCTCTCTCATTTATTTATACCTAGTAGAATTGCTCTTTCCCCTATCTTCACCTCATTATGTTGTAGAGTGGATTCGTATTCAAGTACAAGTTGTACTAGATGGGCTCTGATGTTCTTCCAGCCCTGATCTTCAGTGGTTCTATTTCTCTTCTGTCATTTCTATCTTCTCTAGACCATTCTAATATACTCTGATGACCTTGGACCCTACAATCTAAATAAAGTTGAAGTCTCTTTTAGAAGATGTTAATAACCTTACTTTAGACATAATTGATTATTACAAGGAAAAAAAAGGAAACCAATCCACTAATAAAAAGTTTATATCTACTGGAGAAGGAACAGCATGGTATAGACCAGAAGTTCTCAAAGTAGGGTTCAGGAACTTGTGAGGGTTCCTAAGACCCTTTTAGGAGATCTATGAGGTCAAAACTATTTTTCATGATAACACTAAAATACTTTAACTTTGAATACAATACAAATAGATTTAAATATATAAATAAAATTTCAGGGTAGGGGTCCTCAATAATTTTTAAAAGTGTAAAGGGGTAAGGGGCAGCTAGGTGGTGCAGTGGATAGAGCACTAGCCCTGGAGTCAGAAGGACCTGAGTTCAAATCCGGTCTCAGACCAGACACTTGACATTTACTGTGTGACCCTGGGCAAGTCACTTAACTCCAATTGCCTCACAAAAAAAAAAAAAAAGAATGTAAAGGGGTCCTGAGATCAAAAGTTTGAAAATTATTGACATAGTAGAGTTCTAAGCTCTGCCACTTACTATTTATATGACTTTGGACACCTCTTTGGCCTCCATTTCCTCACCTGCAAAATGGAAGGGTCAAAAGTACTGATTTATTTTGCTTGTCTGTACTTAGTTATTACAATGGAAGCATCTAGTGAGGAGGGGAGATAGAAGGTGAGAGCAATGAAAAACAAAAGAAAAAAGCATCAATAAACATTTTTCAGATACACAAAAGGAAAAAAAAAGATCAGAAGCGACACATACGGGGCAATATTGTTAACAAATATCTTATATATAAGCAAGTTTATATATAACCTTCTTCACTGTTTTTTGCATATTAAAATGCTTTTGTTAGCTGATGATTGTTAAGTTCATAACAAGAAAGAATTTTTAATGAAGGGGTTGTAAACTAAGAGTTCTAAGGTCACTTTCCCCTACTTTATTCAGTCCATTATTTCTTTTAAAGTAATTTAATTCTCAACCCAGTTTGGAACCTTAGATCAGTTATTTCAACCCACCACCACCTTTAGTGCTATAAAACCCTTCACCCTTTTAAAATTTCACTGTGCCAATCCTTAAAGTTATAATCCCAATTGTCAAAATTTCTGGGTGGCTGCCAAGCTTGGATATAGTCAAGAAGTCATTCTAATGGAGACCATGACAAATCCATGCTAACTTCAATTGGCTTTCACTGGTGCTCAAAGGTCTCTTCATTAATCTGCTGTTGACTACCTATTCAATTACCCACAAAGGGGGTTCCAAACCTTTTCTTTACAGTCTCTTAAATTCCCTAACCCTCCCCTTTCTCCCATTCTCCACTTCTCTCATTAGATCATGGAATCACAGAATTCTAGAGATGAAAGGGACAACCATCTTATTTTACAGGTAGGGAATAGAGGAGGGAGGAAATATGACTTGCCAAAGCTTATACCTAGTTAGTGGTAGAGCCAGGACTAGAAATCATGCCTCCTGATCCTAAGCTCTACCAAATAATCATAATAGGAAAAGAGACAGAGACAGAGAGAGAACCCTTTCTTATTTTTTTTTCTTTTTCATTTATTTATTTATTTATTTTTAGTTTTCAACATTTACTTCCACAAGATTTTGAGTTCCACATTTTCACCCCATCTCACCCCTCCCCCCACCCCAAGATGGCATGCATTCTGAATACCCCTTCCCCTAGTCTGTTTTCCCTGCTATCTCAACCCCCTTCCCCTTCTATTTTCCTATAGGGCAGGATAGATTTCTGTACCCCATTTCCTGTATTTCTTATTTCCCAGTTGCATGTGAAAATATTTTTTTTAAACTTTGGGTTCCAAATTTTCTCCCTTCCTCCCACCCCACCCACCCTCATTGAAAAGGCAAGCAACTCAATATAGGCTATATTTGTGCAGTTATGCAAAACACTTCCATAGTAGACATGCTGTGAAAAACTAACGCTATTTCCCTTAATCCTATCCCACCCATTTATTCTATTTTTTATTTATTCTATTTTTTCTATTCTTTCTTTTATTCTATTCTTTCTTTTGACCCTGTCCCTCCTCAGAAGTATTTGCTTCTAATTACCCCCTTTCCCAATCTGCCCTCCTCTCTATCATCCCCCTACTCTCTTGTTCCCTTCCCCTCCTATTTTCCTGTAGGATAAGACAGATTCCATACCCAGTTGAGTGTGCATGTTATACCCTCCTTAAGTCAAATCCTATGAGAATAAGATTCACTCATTTCCTCTCGCCTTCCCCGGTTCCCCTCCACTGTCTTAAGAGCCTTTTCTTTTCTGGTTTTTTTTTTTTGTGAGATAATTTACCCCATTCTACCTTTCCCTTTCTCCTTTTTCTAGTATAATCCTCTCTCACCCCTTAATTTTATTCTCCAGATATGACCCCTTCATCTTCAACTCACCCTGTACCCTCTATCTATCTATCTATCTATGTATATATATATACATACATATAATTTTTTTCCCTCCAACTACCCTAATACTGACAAAGGTCTCATGAGTTACAAATATCATCTTTCCATGCAGGAATGTAAACAGTTCAACCTTAATAAGTCTCTTATGATTGCTCTTTCCTGTTTACCTCTTCATTTTCCACTTGAGTCTTGTATTGGAAAGTCAAATTTTCTATTCAGTTCTGGTCTTTTCATCAAGAATACTTGAAAGTCCTCTATTTCATTGAATTACTATTTTTTCCCCTAAAGAATTATACTCAGTTTTGCTGGGTAGGTGATTCTTGGTTTTAATCCTAGCTCCTTTGCCCTCCGGAATACTATATTCCATGCCCTGTGGTCCCTTAATGTAGAAGCTGCTAAATCTTGTGTTATCCTGATTGTGTTTCCACAATACTTGAATTGTTTCTTTCTGGATGCTTGTAATATTTTCTACTTGACCTGGGAACTCTGGAATTTGGCTACAATATTCCTAGGAGTTTTCCTTTGGGGATTTCTTTCAGGAGGAGATCGGTGGATTCTTTCAATTTCTATTTTACCCTCTGGTTCTATAATATCAGGGCTGTTTTCCTTGATAATTTCTTGAAAGATGATGTCTAGGCTCTTTTTTTGATCATGGCTTTCAGATAGTCCAATAATTTTTAAATTCTCTCTCCTGGATCTATTTTCCAGATCAGTTGTTTTTCCAATGAGATATTTCACATTGTTTTCTAATTTTTCATTCTTTTGGATTTGTTTTACAGTGTCTTGATTTCTCATAAAGTTACTAGCTTCCAATTGCTCTATTCTAATTTTTAAGGAAGTATTTTCTGCAGTAATCTTTTGGACTTCCTTTTCCATTTGTCCAATTTTTCTCTTTAGGGCATTCTTCTCTTCATTGGCTTTTTGGACCTCTTTTGCCATTTGGGTTAGGCTATTTTTTAAGGTGTTATTTTCTTCAGTATTTTTTGGGTCCCCTTTAGCAAGCTGTTAACTTGCTTTTCATGATCTTCTTGCATCACTCTCATTTCTCTTCCCAGTTTTTCCTCTACTTCTCTTACTTGCTTCTCAAAATCCCTTTTGAGCTCTTCCAAGGCCTGGGATTGATTCATATTTTTCTTGGAAGTTTTGGATGTAGGAGCTTTGACTTTGTTTTCTTCTTCTGGTTGTATGTTTTGATCTTCTTTGTCACCAAAGTAAGATAATATAGTCTGACTCTTTTTGCACTGCTTGCTCATGATCCCAACCAATTACTTGAGTTTTAAACTCTTTGTTAAGGCAAGAGTCTGTTTCCAATGTGGAGAACGTACTGTCCCAAGCTTCGGGGGTTTGTACAGCTATTTTCAGAGATACTTCTAGGGACCTGAAAAGTGTCAGTTCTTCCAAGGTGCTATGATAAGGGGCGAGGTGTTTCTTCTCCATCGCCACAACAAGCTCCACCACTCCAGCGCTCCTCCTCGCCCCAGGACTGCCCCTCAGAACTGTGACCCAGATCCAAGCACCAGTAAAGCAAGAGATTCCTGCCTCAGACCTGGCAAAGAGATCCTTGCAATCCCCCTCTGATCAGCCACTCGATTTCCCCTCAGTCTGTGGGCTGGAAGCTCAGAAGCTAGCTGCTGCCTTCCGGGCGGCTGAGATCTAGTTTCTTCTCTCACCACAGTAACAGACTTTTCCCACTGACCTTCTAAGTTGTCTTTGGCGTTAGTGGGTTGAGAAGTCTGGAAACCACCACAGCTGCCTGCGATTCAGTCCTCTGAGGCCTGCTCCAGGGTCTCTGCAGCCTGCGCGCCCACACCGACCTGTGCTCCTCTCCCAGCCCAGCGCGATACACCTTTCTGATCAACCATCCAGGCTGTCTTGGGCTGGAAATTTGTTTTACTCTGTTTTTTTGTGGCTTCTGCTGCTTTAGAATTTGTTTAGAGCCATTTTTTGTAGGTATTTGGAGGGGTTTGGGGGAGAGCTCTAGCAAGTCACTTCTTTCCCTCCTCCATCTTGGCTCCACCCCTCGAGAGAACCCTTTCTTGCCCATAGATATTCTGCCTAAATTCATTGTCCAAAGGTGAGCATACCCCCCACACCCTCTGACTCTCCCCATCCTAGTGATACTGAATCCTTCTTCCCTACTTTAGTTATCTACCTGCTCCTTCATTCTCCTCTTCACTTCAACTATATCCTTCCCTCCCCCATTTCACCCCAGATCTGCCTCCACCTTCCACTTTCCAATATGGAACTTCTTTCATTTTAAAACTCTTCCTTTTTTACTCCTTCCATTTTTTGGCATTCACTGAGACCTGGCTTACCCAGGATGACATTGAATCCCTGGCCATCCTTTCCAGTACTGGTTGTGCCTCCCCTCACATTTCTCAACTCATTGATCCTGATGGAGGAGTCAGACTATTCCTCGCTCCTCATTTCCATTTAAAAATTCTACCTCTACTATCATCACTCAGCAACTTTCACTCCTTTGAAGTTCATTTTATTCAAATTTATGACCTAATTTTGATTTCAATGGCTGTGCTATACTGGTACCCATGACGTTATCCCTCCTTTCTCAATTCAGTGGCTGGCTCACAATCTCCTTCCCCACTCCCCAACACCTGCCCTCATTCTAAGGGACTTCAACATATATGTTGATGTTTCTTCAACACATTAATTTGCCAGGTCCTCATTCTACTCAATTGCCATGACCTATTTCTCCACTCCACCTCAGTGATACAGAAAATGGTCAATATCCTTATGCTTCCAGTTGCCCCTAAGTATTCCCTTCCACATTTTAAAACACTGAAATTCCTTTATCATATCATAGTTTATTCCATTTCTACCTATACCTTACTACTCCTAAAACTATTCTTTTTCCTCACCATGACCTACACAATCCCTCCACTTGCCACTACTTTCCCAGGCCACCACCCCCTCTCTGGGTATATTCTCCTCCCTTATCATTCTCAATTCTTTAGTGAAACAATCAATGCTACACTATCTTCCACTCTACAATCCTTTATCCCCATGTCGTGTCACTGACCATGCTTGCCAAATCCCAACCCGCTATTATTCCAACCATCTGATTCCATTTTCTTACTCACATGCTGCTGAACAGAGTTGGATGAAGTCATGAAACCATGCTGACTGGGTCCACTATACATTTATGTTATTTCATCTCAGTTTGGTCCTTACTGTAGCAAGGCAATTATTCTGTTCCTCCACAATTCTCTATTCCAGTTACAGCAGCTGTTCCAAACCTCTTTTCTTCTCAAGCTTCCCTCTACTCTCTCAGCTAAAGACCTTAACTCATACTTATCCTGCTAAAAACTAAGGCTACTTGCTGAAAGTTCTTTCTGTTTCCTTTTCTCCTCATCTCATGTTCCCATGACATCATCATCTCCTACCATTACTTCTTAACTTCAGAGTGTGATGAAGACCTAGCCCTTCTCTTTGCCAAGACCAACCCTTCTACCTCTACTCTTGACTCCATGACTTCATGTTTTCCAGCAGACTGCACCTACAATATCCCCTTTCTTTCTGTAATCTTCAATCTTTCCCTACCTACTGATTCCTTCCTGACATTGACAAACATCTCCATCTTCACATCCTTAAAAAAAAACTCTCACTGGATCCAACCATCATTGCTAGCTATCTTCCTGCAATTCTCCCCTTCTCAGATCACTCCTTACAAAAGCCTTGGTGTGTCTCCTCCATCTCTTCTCTTCTAAACTCTCTGTAGTTGGGCTTCCAACCTCAGTGTTCAAGTAAAACACTCTCCCCAAAGTTGCCAATAAGATTTTAATGACCAAATTGAATAGCTCTTTCTCAATCCTCATCCTTCTTGACCTCTCTGCAGTATTTGGCACTGTTTATCAACTTCTGGAAACTCATCTCTCCATGTTTTCATAACACTGTGTTCTTCTTCTAGCATCAGTCTCCTTTGATGTATCTTCATCCATGTCATTTCCTCCAATGTGGGTGTATCCCAAGTTCTGTCCTGGACCCTCCTCTTTCTTCTCTTTCTTGGGGAATCACAGCTCCCATGTTTTCAATTATCATCTCTCTGCAAATGACTCTCTGATCTGTATGTGATGACCTAGTCTCTCTCCTGAGTTCCTGCCTATCACCTCATTTCTGGAATGTTTTACTTCCTCACCTCTGACTCTTAAAATTCCTGGCTTCATTTAAAACTGAGCTCAGTTTCTACTTCATCCAAGAGAACTTTTCCCTAACCATTCCGTCTTCTCTCCTCCTGCATCTCCTGCCCCTACAGCTGCTAGCTAGTGCCTTCTCCTCTAAGCTTATCATATCTACACGATATATATCAACCTATTTATTTACATGTCATCTTCCCTCTTAGAATATAAAGTCCTTGAAGACATCTCTATTATTTTCACTTTTTCTATGTAGTCCCAGTGCTCAGTACAGTTTCTGGCACATAGTAAGTACCTTAAAAAAATATTTTTGGCTGCCTCAATCCAATAGAGCCTTTTCATCTATCTTCCTCTTAATTTTAAAAGCTTTCTGAATCTTAACTTTTCCCTGAAAAAAGACAACTTTATCTCAGAAAAAAAGGATAACTTTTCCCCTAAGTCTCATTCTTTCATCTGTACTATTGATTTTATCACTAAAATATCTTGCTCCATCAGTTACACCCCTATGTTCTTTTTGTATCTTCACCCAGTCCCTTTTCATTGTCCTCTCAGCACACACACAAATATATTCAAGGATCCACTATTTTAACTCTGCTGTCTCCTCCCCTACTCAAAAATCTTCAAAATAGTTTCTCCCTGGGCATTAAATAAAATCCAAACTTTTTGGCCTTGCATCTGATGAGCCCTGACTACCTTTTCAATACTACCTTCCACTAGTTGCCTTAAAAAAACCTTCCCCTACATGTAAGTCTACTCAGTAGCCCTAAAGCATGCTACATGGATGCCCACTACCAGGCCATAGGTGATGTCATTGTTCCTATAACATTT
Organism: Vombatus ursinus; assembly: GCF_900497805.2. Lineage (NCBI taxonomy): Eukaryota > Metazoa > Chordata > Mammalia > Diprotodontia > Vombatidae > Vombatus > Vombatus ursinus. Next base: position 21,690,415 of record NW_020954571.1, on the reverse strand, counting down.
TCTACCTTCCTCTCCATTTACCTAATTCTTATACTTCAAGGACCACCTTAAATCCAACCTCCATCTCTTACTATTACAGACCAAAGGAGAATCTTCCTCCTTGAATTCCTATAGCACTTTTACCAGCCACGTGACATCCAATGGGCAGAATACTCTATCTTTTTGTTTCTATGACCTATATCTTTCCCAAACTCAGTCTCTCCATTACTATCATCAAGCAAAACTCTTTGCACATAGTAGATGGTCAAAACATTTTATGTTGCTTTTCATAATTATAAAAGTCAATATTACATAGGAACAGGATGGCCTTTTCTTAGCATTCTTATTAGATTGATTGCATGGATAACAAAAATCCACAGCAAATCCTAAAACTTCATTTTACTCAGGTTCAACTTATTCTTCACTAAATTGTGACTAGACTGCTAAGTAGAAGCAAAACAGACAAAAGGGACTGACTGTGTAATTTTTAATTATAAAAGAGGAGAAAAGGGTTAAAAGCATGCAAGCATACAATGCTATTGAACCAGAAAAATACAAACTAATATTTTTTCTATAAATTCAATCTGCAACAATTCATGCTGCTATCAAAAGAGCTATCCAGCCAAGTTGGTATTTTGGTTTCCTACCTCCTGTAACTAAAAATATCTTTATAAAGTACAGAACTCTTATATCACTTCAGTAGCACATCATACAAAATCCCAGCCTGGTTACAGTATGATCTGGCATAGGAAACCTGCTGGAAATCCAACAATATGGTTCAACCGTTTATGCAACATTAACAACTCAAATAGGTTATTTCATGGGTTGCCATAGTCAATGAATTCATCACCTACTGACCATGCTGCTAGTGATGGGCCTCTCCATTTTTAGCCTCACTAAGCTGGTGTGATTTGTTGCTGTGATCATACTCAATGCTTTTCCAGGTTAGCGTATAACCTGACAGAGCTTGCATTCTGCTGACATGGCCTTCGAGAACCAGGGTCAATAGCTCACTACAATAAGATATCAAAGTACTATGAAGTCAGATGGGCAGTATAATGAGATAGTCAATCAGTAGATTTTGGATATTTATTGCAAATGACTAAGAAACTCAACCCAGAGCTAAATAGAAAGAAGGCTGGATTGCATTTGACAAATAACACAATGTACTCACATCCTCATACACACACAGACACACACACACACACACACTTTAGTACCAGAGAGACAATAAGGCATAATGGATAGGCAATCAGCCTTGGAGGTAGGTAAACCTGGAGTTAGAGAGACTCTAACTTCAACTCCTTCTTCCAACTTATGACAGCTATATGAAGCTGGGCAAGACATTTAACATATCAACAATCCAAATGATTCTCTCAAACTCTAAGTTGCAAAGCAGGTGCTAACCTGTTAGAGGAAAGGAAGAACTTCTTCATGAGGAATTACCTATATCAATGAAATCACAAGTCAAGTAAAAAGAAATTCTCCTGATGATACTATATGACTATGGATTATGAATACCAAGATCTTTTAAGAAACAAAATTGCAGGTGACTCAAAGGGAAATGGGGAAACAGTCAATCAATCATAATGGGGGGAGGAGGATAGGTAGGCTATCACATGTTGCCAGCAGTATTTTTTTCACATAATTTCTTGACAGTTACCAAGGAAAAGTACACTCAGAAAAGAGGTGGGATAGTTTTGTGCCAGGAGTGAGAGATAACCGATGGCCACTCCAAGTACTATATGAGTACTCACAAAACATTAAAAGACCTCAAGGAAAGCCTCAATAGTTCTGGTGAGACTCTCTGAAGGATTTATAGGAATTGCCCAAGATGAGAAGCCGTGACTTGTAATCTGTATCAGTGGAAGAAGTACCTATAATCAACCAGAGGTTCAAATTTTGGACTACTTTAAAAATAATGAGTACCATAACTACCTTCTCCACACTTAATATCAATCCTCTTGAGAATGTTTCTTATTAAACACCAATAAGATAAGGTTATGAAAATATTTTTTCTTTAAACAATTGTTTATATGGCATAATAGAATTTGAAAATGTTGATTTCAAGACATATACTATTCAAAACTGTAAAGTTTACTTGGCCATCATTAACCAACCATCAATGACTGAAATTATTCTTTATGATTAAATGAACTCTAGTCACAATTACTCAAAAGAATGATTTCTGCTAATTTCTTTACTTATTTGGAGTAGGAGAGGAAATGGTGAGGATATTCAGTGTATGAGAAGAAGGATGACATAGCAGAAAGAGAGTTGGTACCAGAACCAGGAAGACTTGGATTCCAGAACTTCCTTTGGTACTATGGAAACCCAGACAAATCATTTAAGCTTTCAGTGCTAACATGCCAAATTAAATTAGTAGAAGGAAGTTCTTACTGGAAGCTCCCTACACCAATGAAACCACAGATACAGACTCAATCTTCTAATCAATATTCAGAATACAACAAATGTATTGTCTAGTTATGACAGGCATATTAATGATGACTTTAGGTACAAGGGTAGAGATAACGGAAAGGAAAGAAATTGGAAGGCCTGTTAAAGGAAGCTAGGTGGCATTTAAATGCAATCTGTGTGACCTTGCACAAGTCATTTAACTGCCATCTGCCTCAGTTTCTTCAACTGTAAAACCGGGATAATAATAGCATCTACCTCCCAGAGTTGTTGGAAAGATCAAATGAGATGATATTTGTAAAGTACTTAGCACAGCACCTGGCACATAGTAGGTGTTTAGCAAATATTCCCCCCTTCATTCCATTCTTCCTAAAGCATAGAGGGATTCAGAATTTGGGGGTGGTCTAAACTTGGTTACACTTTGAGTATGACTCCATAGAAGTATGACTCCAAGGATGGAAGAATTTTAAGAAACCATCCTTGCAATAATTCCTTTTAACCAACACATTTTTCTCAATTATGAACTTCTCTTTCTATACTAGGGTTTGATATTAAGGAATAAGTCACAAGTTTATAACTTTTTTAAAAAAATTACCTTATTTCATTGCCTAGGAATGATCTACATCAACTTAAGCCTATATTATTCATTTAACAAAATATAAAAACCCAAGCTGCCAAATCAGAATTATAATCAGATAAACCATCTGCTTCCACTTGCAGCCAAAACATTCCTGATAATGAAGTGAAGTAATGGTCCAGAGTTTTAAAATCATGTATTTGTGGGTTTGATTCTGTTTTTACACTTACATACAAATACAAATAAAAATGATTTGTCTAATTAATGTTCTAGTAGTTTACACAACTTCAAGAAAGAGAACCTGGGTACTGCTATGTAGACTTAATACTGCAACAGATGAAGTGCTATTTATCTTTCCTGTCTTGCTCTATTCATCAGTTCCTCTAAACTCCCTCCTAGGAGTAGCATGGCACCTCCAACATTGATGGAACAATAGCACAAGAAGAGTTTCTCTTGCTTTTATGTTTCTTCTAACTCACTATCTTTCTGGCTCATAACTTCCCTACAAAGAGATAGATCACTATTCGATTTCATTTTAAAGGTTTTACTTCAACCTAAAGATCGAAAGAAAAAAATGTACTAATGCTAATTTTTTTTAAAAAAAGTCTTATAAAAGTATATAAAAAATAAAAGTAAAGTATAGAATAATTTAAAATCAAAATTTGATTTAAATAGGAATGAAATACAATACAGGGTGTCTCAAAAGTTTTAGTGCCATTTTAGGTTTTTAATAACCTAAAGTTTTAAGCTTCAATAGGTTAATGGTGCACTAAGACTTTTGGGACAATCTGGACAAACAATTAATCAATGATGCAGTTTGAAGCTTGAAAAGCTTTAAACTGTACTAAGATTTTTGCAACATCCTGTCCCCATACAGATAATCGATTCATCGGTTGATTTTGGAAACACTTTGAAATATTCAAAGAAAATGCTTGGAAAGAGTCACAGTCATATCTATCTAGACCTAACCCCACCACTAACTGTGAGGCCATGGGCAAATTACTTAGTTTCTCTAAATCTTAGTTCCTTCATCTTTACAATAAAGTGAAATAGGTGACCTCTAAGGTCCTTTTCCAATTCTAACATTCTATGACTATCTTCTGATAACATCATCTTGTTTTCTATTCCATCCTAATCCAATGCCATTTCCATCCCCATTTTCTTCTGCTTTAAATCTGTTCACTCTCTTACCCTCACTTTCAACACTGTTCTTGCCTTCCTATTAGACACACTTTATACATTTTGCCTAAGAAAATGAGGTAAGAGACTTCCAATATTGAAACAAATTATCTACTAGTTTATTTGTATACTACAATCCTATTGATGCACAGACAAGCTGATGGTATAGAGGGGCAAGAAAATGACAAGTAGAGTCAATGGGTAACCCATTCACTTGAACAAAACAAGCCTTTTAAAAATCCATAGGTGCTAGTTTCAGTTGATATTCACATCAGAAAAGGTGTTCAAACAGTAGAGATGTTCACTGGAAATTAAAATGGAAATTAGCCTTTCAGAAATATAGAAGACTTGTAGGTTTATACATCAATGACTAGTTCATGAATTATTAACTGATCTGAATGATCTTGACTATATTTTATGTAAAGTCATTTTCTTACTTGTAATGACTCTTGAACCTCCAGAAATTTTTCAACCATTTTCCATAGATAACAGTACACTTTCTTAGACACTGATATTCTAAAATGATCTTAATACAAAACATAAATGTAATAACATACATCTGAGATGTGTACAAATATATATATATGTATGTATTACACACTGGTATTTAAGAGAAATTATATAAAATCTTATGTCAAGTTCCACAAATCAACTTAAAAGAGGGAACTTTTTGCACATTAAGACGGAAGTTCACAGTTATATATTTCTGAAATCACTGGGACTCTCATTAAACAAGAGAACACAAAAGAATTTCTTCAGATTGGTTATCCATAAGCCAAAAAGTCAACATAAGTCACCAAACTTAAATCTTAGGAGAATTGAGAGTAAACTGATTATTAAATGTGACAGACATATTAATATGTTGGTGAGTTCCAACTTTTATATGCTCATCATAAACCCCAATATTCACTCATTGAATGAGCATATATATTAGCATAAAAATCTGTACATTTGAAGTTCTTAAAAAAACTTTAAAACTTAAGTAAAATCACTATATAAGCAAAATATTGAAAATCGACATTTCCATTTACACAATATTTTGAGCAAAAAGAAATGAAAAAAAAATCAAACATCTCGAAAACCTTCAGTGACAATTTATAAAACACAGGTGGGTTCTTAGCAAAGTCCTTAAGTTTAAGGTAGCAAAGGAAATCCAGTTCATTTTGAAGAAGGCTACATTTTGTTTTGTTTTTTAGTTAGTGGAAAGTAAACACAAATATTGCCTAAAATAATCATAACCTTTAGACTTCCATTATTAGTCAATTTACCTAACTATATTAAGTGATCTTAAAACCAGATTTAGGAATTACTCAGAAAGCAACTTATTTCAGAAACAGCCTGTGTTAAGAAAACACGACTATAATCCAACTTGTGCCATTATTCCTAAAAGTTGTTTAAGTATTTCAGTAACTGACTGTTTTCAAGTTTTATATATCACCACCGAAATAAATTGTCCTAATTAACCTTCTCCACCCCTACCCTCCCCAAAAAAGGATTCAAAAAAACACCCACAATTTCCTGCATATATTCTATGATCTTCTGAAGTCCCCTTGGGATCCTTTCGAATACAGATTTTGCACGCATTGCAGTGACTGGGTTAATACAATAGGTTTCTATTTTGGTGTCATTCAAGTGTTGCTGATCTTAAATCAGGGAAAGAAGTAGTCATTCCATGAGAGGTAATGGCTTCTAAAATAATTACATGCAAGATATACAAGGTCTGTATAATACAAGATAAGTTGTAAATGATAAATAACACCCTTCTACAAAATTACTTTAATCCTCAAATACAATAAATGCATACTTAATTACATTGAATGCACATCCTGGGATTTTTGAAACATTCAATAAGGTGATTAATCAAAAGTCAAAAGACAGAAGAAGGTAAGCCTTAACTCTAGCTACAAGGCCTTTTCTCCCTTTTCTGTGCTTTAAACACATCACAGGAGCCCAGCACATTTCCCCAGCAACCAAAGAAGACAACCATTTAGTCATTTCTTAGAAAGTCTAGTACTAAAGTATCAAACTGAGAATAAACAAATAGAAAGCAATGCAATAGCAGCATCTAGTTGTATTAAGACACAGTAAATTGTTTCTTACTCAAGAAAAAATTTCTTCTCTTCCTGCTATTTATTCAGTAGTTTTGTATAGCACCTTTCTTTCGGAAGATTCCGTATTTCCTCCTCTGTTATCCAAACAATCATAAACTAGGGTTTGGAAAAAGGAGGGGGAAAGGGACATGAAAAGAGGAAGGGACCCACATTTCAAGAAAGCATGTGTTTATCTACAGCACTTTTTCTTCCCTAAAGATCCCATCCTGGGTCATATTTTCTCAAAAGCTCCAACATGAGTTTAGCCAACAGAGGCTCCAGGAAGAATATAAATTGTTAGGGTACCCGCTGCACATGCGTGAGGACAACAGTGTTCATGGATCAGGGGGCTTTCACCCCATCTTAGTTTGCTAAGTTTGGGCCAGTAGATAAAACTCTGATTGCAACTGAACTGGGGCACAATCACATCACCAAAAATCAAAACAAACAAACCAAAATTAAATAAAAAGTCGAAAGCTAAACCTTTAAGAGGCACTTGCCCAATTCTAGAAGCCAAACCACAAAAAACTGCTGATCAAGTGAATAAGTGAGGCAACCAGAGGCGCCACTGCCACTTTTCCCCATTCAAGCACGACCTGTTCAAAAGTTTGCTCCTTTCCATAGCAAGAAGACTAGGGCAACCAGTCTCAAACGATAACGTCTAGGGGTCTTCTATGGGTTAATACCGGCAGGGGCACTGGTACAAGTCTGTGATGCTGGGCAAGCAGAGAAGAGGGAAAAAGGCAACAGGAGACAAGGGACAGTGCCTCCTCTAGGTTCTGTCCAGCGCCTAAGCACACTGTGGGCGCGTAATGTGTTTACTAATAACAGTAAATATAACAAAGAAGCAGCGTGTTCCCCCCCTCCAGTTCCTTAGGGGTGGTCACCGGACAGGGCTTCTTATCTCAAAGCTCAGCCAGGGCTCAACTGCTCTGAGGTAGAAAAAGGGAACGGAGAAGAGGTGGAAGGAACAGGGGGAGGTGAGAAAGAGGAAAACGAAGGGTCAGAAAAAGAAGCGAAGAAGGGGGCGCAGAAAAAAAGAGAAGGGGCGCAGGATAAAGCAAGGAAGGAGACAGAAAAAGAAAAGGGAAAGGAATGGAGAAAGACTGAAAGACGGGGAGGGGGTTAGGACGAATAAAGGAGGATGTAGAGTGAAGCAGAACAAGGTAGAAATGGACCGAAAAGAAAGAAGAAAAAGGAAGACATGAAAATTTTTTTAAAAGTGGGGAGACGAGGAAGAAAGCGCGGTGGTACAGGAGTGGAAAGATGAGGAAGGGGAGGGGAGGGACCGGCACAAGTCCCTGGTCCAGCACCGAGAGGAAGCCCCTGCGCCCCCTCCCGGGCCCCCGCTTCCCCCTCCCAGCCCAGCCCCGGTCACCTTGCTGTAGGCGTAGTAGCCCAGGCACTGAGCGAAGTCCAGGCCGGCTGGGTCCCCGGCCGCCGCGGGGTAGAATCTCACATCCATGCCGGGGGCCGGGGCCCGGGCCCCTCTGGGAAAAGGGCGAGAGGGGGGCCGCCTCTTCTGCCTGCCTGCCGGGCGGCCGATAGATCCACCCTCTGGGGCGCCCGGCCGGGGGCGCCCGGGGGCTGCAGGACCGGAGGGCTGAAGGGTGGGAGCCCAAGCCAGGCGGGAGCGGGAGCGGGAGCCGCCGCCGCACACAAAGGAGCCACGCGAGCGAGCGGCGGGAGAGCGGGAGCGGGCGGTCGGGTGGACGGGCGGACGGGCGGACTGACGGACAGACAGACCGGCCCAAGGGGCTCAGCCCGGGAATAGAGGACAACGTGGGGAAGCTCCGCGGGGCTGCTGCGAAGAGGGAGAGGAGGAAGCCCCCCCCCCCCCCCCCCGGGGGGGGGACGGGATAGGACGGGACGCTGTACGGGATGGGACTGGACGGGACAGGACCGGGCGCTGGAGTTTAAGGAGCTTGGAAGGAGGCTGGGCGTGCGTGGAGACAAGGCGGTGGTGGAGGCGGCTGCTGGCCCCGCTCCTCCCCGGGCAGAATGAGGGAGAGGAGCTGAGGAGACAAGGGGCTGGGCCCCTCCCCTCTTTCTCTCTCTTTCCCTCCCTCCCTCCTACGATCCCCTCCCTCTCTCCCTCCCCGCGCTGCCGCCGCCGCAGCCGCCGCGGCCGCCCTTCCACCCCTCCCACCGCTAGCAGCTGGCTCAGCTCTGCTCCCGGTGCCACCGCGCCCCGCCCAGCCCCACGCGCCTACCCCGGGACCCGCCTCCAAAGCGGAACCTTGCCCTGTCTCCAGCCCTCCGGTCCCCCAATTCCCAGCTCCGTCCCGAACCCCTCACAGCCACGAACCCTCACTACCCGGCTTCTTTTCCAAGCTCACACTCTTTCACCTACTTCTCCTGACTTGGCCCAGCCTAACCCTATCATCTCCTTCCTCCTCCCCCTCCTCGCCCAGCCCAACGATTACCCCATCACCTCACTCCTCGAACCCCAGATATCTTTTTGTTCCTCGTCTTCTCACTCACCCCAGCCTTTTTTCCAATCCCCTTAGCTTCAAACCTTCTCTCCCCATTCTTCACCCCCCTCCCACCAAGATTTCTCTCAGCTCAGCGTTTCCCCCACCACTTTGTTCTTTTTCCCCCAGATTTTCTCCTTCAGCCTAATTTGCACCATCTCACGGATCAACTTGTATTCCCTCTTCAACCCATCTTTCCTCAATCTTGCTTTCTCCCCAAGCGTCTCCCTCAGCTCATCCTTTCCCCCATGAGTTTTTTTCAGCGGTCTTCTCCCTCCTCAGCCTCCTTTCGCTTCTTATTCTTGAGCCCTCCCTTCACCTACTTTCTTCCCACTCCTTCATTACTTTTTCTTTTTTCAACTCCCTATTTCCCTAGTTTGCCTCACTCAACCGAACACTCCTCCCCACTTCCTCATTCTTCAGAATTCTCCTTCCCTAGTCTCTTCTCCCCAATCTAACTTTCCCCCTTCACCTCCTCAGGCTTCAGCCCCACTTTCATCCCCTTAATATTCTCTTTCCCCTCCCTAATCTTTCTTTCCTTCCTTCAATCCCGTTTCCCCCAATCTTCTCACATTTAAGTACTTCTTTTACAATCCTGTGCTCCACCGCCTCACTCCCATTTCTACTTCTCTTCTCAGTCTTCCCTCTTCCTTTCTTCCTACTTTTTCCTCCCTTTTAGCCATTGTTACTCCTATATTGCCACTCTTCTTCTCCATATCTTCCCCTCAATTCTCATCATCCTTTCTCAATCCACTTCCTGTCTTCATTCCCCCTCCACTCTCCTATGTCACTCGTCATTCTTATCCCAGGGTGCCTAGCCTCCTGCCACCAGGTGGCTTTTACTACAAGTTTTGTGGGAGTTCTTTTCCTTCAGTGACATCCTCTGCCCTACTTTCTTTCTCTCCCCACCCCCACCCCAGTCTGTTTCCCTAGCTTCCCCCACGCGCTGACACCTTAAACACTACAGAGACACTTGGTGCACCTGCTCTCCTGGGCGCAGTTTCTGACCTGTGTCTGTGAGCCTGGACACTCTACACTTCGCTTATTCTCTTAAACGGAATTTAGGTTTAGCCCTTCACAGCTGGGCAGAATTGAACTTTACAGGTTAAGCTTCATTTCTGTTTGTTCTTTATTTTCCTTTGGTCTTGTTTTGTATTCAAAAGGTATTTCAGTAACTGGATCCATCTAGACTTCTCTCCTAGAGAAAATGTCCCAATTTTCCTAAAAGGCTCTGGATGATTAACTTCCCCACACTCCACTTACTCAGCCCCCTCTTTTTTTGGAAAAAGAGAATGAGGGAGCTTTAGCTTCTCTCTCTCTCTCTCTAGCCATCTCTCTCTCTCTCTCTCTCTCTCTCTCTCCATCTCTTCCCATATCTATCTCTGCCTGTCTTGCTGTCTCTGTCTCTGTCTCTGTCTCCACATCTGTCTCTGTAGCTATATCTCTATCTCTGTATCTCTGTCTGTCTCTGTATCTGTCCCTCTCTACCTGTCTCTCTGTCTTTGTCTTTCTCTGTCCCTCACCTCTCTCTATCTCTATCTCTCTGGATCTGTATGCCTCTGTGGCTGTGTCTCTCTGTCTCTGTCTTGCTGTCTCTGTCTCTCTGCCTATCTCTCTCTCTGTCTGTTTCTGTGTCTCTGTATTTCTCTACCCCTACTTTATTGCTTAAAGTTAGTTATATCTTGGCTCTTTGACATAGAGAAAGAAAGACTCATAACAGAAAGTTAGGCAGGGACTATAAAATCTGCTCACTCCACGCCCCCCCCCACACACACGTATTGTTTTATTTTTTGTAAGCTATTTTAGTGGGTAGAAAACATTCAAAGTGCTGTCTTTTACCAGCAGTTGTGAAATACTCATATTGGTAGGGGCAGGAGTAATTTTTTTTTTCAGGTAAGCATTGACTGCCCCTTTCTTTTCTTCTTCTTGACCTTCCCCCACTCCTACCACCAACAGTCACTCTGCCAAATGGACTTGTAGACCAAAATGGTGACTTGTTATGTATTAGTAAAGAATTTTACATTTGAGGAAACAAATAACAAAATAGAGTTCAGTTAACTTCAAGTTTTGGTCATTCCATCTTTTGTTCCTAAAAGAAACTTTATTGTTTCAGAAAAAATGCGAAAATGGAGTAAGGAAAAGACTGCAAACACTTTGTCCCTTGACTCCAGTCCCCCTTGCCATAAAAGGTTCAGTTGCCTTTCCTGAGTTTCCATTTAGCATTGACTACTCAGCAGTCGTTCCCTAATGGCACAGCATGTTGCACAAATTGGCAGTGAGTTGAGATATTATCAGCACAACACCCTATTGAGTAAGTTCTTGAAACATACAAGTTGAGGCCTTTTCTCCTTGCCACTGGGCTCTCATGGCCTTCCAACCAATGAGAATCTTAGCTTGCAATGACCACCTGTTGTCTAGCAAGTGATCATGCTTTAAAGTTTCACTATTAGCATTTAACAATACAGAATAATATGGGATCTGTCCACATGAGAGGGATTGCCTGCTGATCTATGTTCCAAGAAATTAAGATAACTGCTAAAAGTCCTAAAAGAAGAAAAAGGAAAGCTTTTCTTTGTATGCCATGCTTTTTTACCTTCACATATTCTAGCAGGCATCTTGAGCAATCTCCAGGTTGATTACAGCTTTGAAGGAACTATAATCAAAGTTACAGAGTGACTAAGCCTGAAGTTGTAATCAGACCTCAAGGATCAGAAATACAAATACTTTATGCTGTTGAAGCCCCAATAGTTAGAAGACCTGGAACTGAATTTGGACTAATGTATGTGTTGAGGACTGTATATAGGATCAGACAAGGGAATAGGCTATTTATCAGTGTTTGCCGCATGACTTCAGAAGCTCTGAGAACACTTCATATCTTGCAGATCATCCCCTACCAGTATACCTTGGTGAATAGCACACTGGACTTAGAATAAAAAAGACATGGGTTCAAAGCCCACTTCAGGCACTAGATGTATAATCTGGGTAGGTCACTTAACTTACTTGCTTTAGTTTCCTCCTCTGTAAAATGGAAAGATAGAACTACATGGTTCCTAAAGACCCCTTCCAGTTTTCAGTCTAGGGTCCTATGATTAATGCTTCATCCCTTTTAGCTTTGATCCCTTTTAAAATGATCCTGGAAGTATGGGCAGCTAGGTAGCACAGTGGATAGAAAACTGGACCTGGAATCAGGAAGACTCATCTTCCTGAGTTCAAATCAGGCCTCAAATACTTACTAGCTGTGTGACCCTGGGCAAGTCACTTATCCCTGTTTGCCTCAGTTCCTCATCTATAAAATGAGTTGAAGAAAGAAATGGCACTTCAGTATCTCTGCCAAAAAAAAAACCCTAAATACAATCACAAAGAGTCAGACACAATTGAAATGATTGAACAAGAACTCCTGGAACAAAAAAAAAATTAAACTGCTATCAGACATTTGTACCTCTATGTAAATAAAAGATCTGAAACAATATTTTGATAACTGGAAAGGATAATGAGTCTTGTAAGTGAAAGGAGTAGGCACTGGGAAAAGAAGAAAAAGTTGAAAAACTGAAAAATGGAAATTTCAAAAGAAACCTTATCTAACTTACAATTTGGCTGGGTGTCTGTCCTGATTATCTGTATATCTATAAAGCATATATCTTTTTTAGAAAGAAAGGACACAGATAAAAATGTAAAGCCTATACCTAGGTTCAAAAAATCATTTGCACAAATATATGATAATGGTAGTCTGACTAGATAGCCTGAAAATATCTGTGGATTTTAGCCTGAGAGTTCAATATAAGCCAATAATGTGATACACCAGCCAAGAGTGAATGTGGCCTTATGCATCATTAAGAGAGGTACAATTTCCAGGCCCAGGAAGGTGATAGAATTATTTAATCTTCCTTGGTCAGACCACATCTGGAGTGTCATGTTCAGCTTTGGGTACCAAGTTTTAGGAAGAATCAACTCTGGCGTCTTCACCAGAATGGTGAAGGACCCCCAGCTCATGCCATGTGAGGATTATAGTACTGGACATACTAATCTTGGAGCAAAGGAGCCTTAGGAATAATAGGAGAGTTATCCTCAAATATATAAATAGGCTATCACATGAAAGAGAGATTAGCTTTGTTCTCTCCTCTATAGGGCAGAACTATTTCACTTGGTGATCTCATCAGCTCCCACGGATTTAATTATCATCTCTAAGGTGATGATTCTCAAATCGGATTGGTGTCCCAATCTCTTTGCTGACCTTCAGTCTCACATCTCCCACTACCTTTCAGACATCTCAAATTGTATGTCTCATAGATATCTTAGACTCAAGATAACCAAAATGGAACTCATTATCTTCCCCCTAGATTGTCCCTCTGGGCAGGTGGGCCTGGAGTTATGAGGACCTGAGTTCAAATCTGACCTCAGACACCTACTAGCTGTGTGACCCTGGGCAAGTCACTAAACCCTGGTTGTCTCAGTTCCTCATCTAAAAAATGAGCTGGAGAAGGAAAGGGCAAACCACTCTAATATCTTTGCCAAAAAAATCCCAAATGGGATCACAAAGAGTCAGACACAATTGAAATGACTAAATAACAACATAAGACTCTCCCCCCCTCCTATTCTGTCTATTACTGTTGAAGGCAATACCATCCTCCCAGGCCCTCAGGCTCAAGACCTAGGAATCATAGATAAGGAATAGATGAGGAACTGAGGCAAACAGGGATAAGTGACCTGCCCAGGGTCACATAGCTAGTAAGCATCTGAAGCCTGATTTGAACTCAGGAAGATGAGTCTTCCTGACTCCAGGCCCAGCTTTCTATCCACTGTGCTACCTAGCCACCCATATTTCCAGGAGTACTTACATTTGTACATTTGTGACTTACTGGGTAAGTCACTCTCTCTCACCTCCCATATCCAAGCTTTTACCAAAGCCTGTCAATCGCACCTTTGCACCATCTCTTGAATGTGCACTTCCCTGACATTGCCACCACTCTAGTACAGGTCCTTATCACCTTATTGCCTGGATCACTGCATTAACCTGCTGGTAGGCCTGCCTGCCTCAAGGCCCTCCCCACCCCAATCCAACCCTTATTCACTAAAGTGATTTTCCTTAAGAGCAGATCCCATCATGTCACCACCTCTCCTCCCCCCCCCACTCCACTCAACGAATTCCAGTGGCTGCCTATTGCCTCCAGAAGAAAATACAAAATGCTCTGTTTGGCATTCAAAGCCCTTCATAATCTAGATCCCTCCTACCTTTCCAGTCTTCTTACACTTTATTCCCTAACATGTACTCCTCGATCCAGTGACATTGGCCTTCTGGCTATTCCACAAACAAGACACTCTGTCTCTCCAACCCAGGCATTCTCTCTGGCTGTCCTCCATGCCTGGAATGCTCTCCCTCTTCTACTCCAAATACTGACCGCCATGGCTTCCTTTAAATCCCAAATGGGGTCACAAAGTGTTGTACAGGACTGAAATGACTGAACAACAACAAATGTACCTAGTGATGTGTATGTTATATCTCCATCCCTTAAAAAATTAGCTTGTCCAGATATATATATATACACATACACACATATATGTATGTACATGTATACATATATGTATATGTGGACTATTTTTTTACCTTTCTTTGCATTCACAAAGCTATGAACAGTGCCGAGCACATAGTGAGTGCTTAATAAACATTCTTTGACTGATTGATTTAAAGCTGTAGAAAGGATGCTTGTTTAGGTATAGTTTGGACTTGATGGGCCCTGAGGTCTTTTTAAACTTTTTTTTTTATTATTTGAACAGGTTTGCAGAAACTCCTCTCTTCTCTAGTACGCACAGCTTTTATTCTTCCTAAATTCCTTCCTGTCACTAAGACAAGCGATCTGGTCAAATAACTCATACTAAGATGTTAGTAACTTGATCCCTTACTAGGGATATTTTAAAAAATAATCAATTTAGCCTGGAGGAATGAAGTTTTAATGGTGGTATTTCCAGTAGTATGGCATCTGGTTGAGGTTGATATTTGAGAATAGGGAGAGTTTTCTCTTGCCGTTTAGATCATATCACTAGGTAATCATTCTGTCTATGGGTTTGGCCAGATCTGAATATTAATATACTATTAACGTGATAAGTATATAAGTATACATAATAAATATATACATAGTTAATATAAGTATTTTATCATGTCAGCAATCTCTGAGATCATCAATGTGAGTATTCCCTCAAATGATGCAAATCTCAACCCTTTTATCTCTTTTCATTCTGATAAATTCTCATCCATATCCTCCCATAAATTCATCATAAGGCATCTAACAAACATTCTAGAAACTGTCCCTCAGTTTTCATGGATTGTTTTTTTTCAAGCTACACGTTTTTCTGATGAATCCTTAATACTACTTCTTCTGCCTAATTCCTAGTTTGTAAAGTGTTGAAGCCTACTATCCCCTACCATGTGCCTCTCCATCGCTCTTTGAATGATTCTCAACTTCAAAGTTTTGAAGCATATGGAGTACTACAAAAGTCATAGCTATGCAATTGAAGAATAGTATTATTTTTTAAAAGATCAGCCTTCATTTATGGGAGAAGTTTGGGGTAATTAAAAACATCCCATAATTTTCCAAAGGCAATACAGCCTGGTTTTCTCCTTCTGCTCAATTCTGAGCCAGTTCACTGTCCATTTGTAAAGTACATCTAAGATATGTCCTGATGGATGAGGTCTGTAGTTGTTCATTCAACCATATAGCATAATCTAAAGCAACAGACCCCAAAGTGGGGACCATGACATGATTCCAAAGGGACTGTGATCAACCAATCAGAGGGGTGAGAAATGGATCACATCCCTACCCTCTATTTTCTCACCCTCTCCATAGTAGTCAATTGTGGGGCATATCTCCAACACAAGTTTACCTATCTCTTATCCCCAAACATTTCCCTTCCCTGAGCAAGCTCCCTAGCTTCCCACTTTTGAGCCAGGCATTAACCTCGCAGGGTCTCACAGCAGCAGACATACAAGTGCCACTGGGGAAATCCTGCACTCCTGGGGCAGCTAGGTGGCACAGTGGATAGAGCACCGGTCCTGAAGTCAGGAGGACCTGAGTTCAAATCCGGCCTCAGACTAAACACTTGACACGTACTAGCTGTGTGACCTTGGACAAGTCATTTAAACCCGATTGCCTCCCTCAAAAAAAAAAAATCATCCACTCCTGCCTCTAGCATACTCACAACCTGTCCCCACCACCATCACCCCCAATAACCTTGTGCTTACAGCAGACTCCCTCCTGGGAGATGAATTCTGCACTCCAGGTCAGTGGCCAATAAATTAGAACCCTACTTTCCCCTTTGGGACAGTGTGAGTCTCCCAGAATAAGCAGGCATGGATAGGTCATTCTTTGCATTGTTTATCTCATTACATTCTTTTTATCCCTAAACCCAACCCTTGTCCAAACCTCCCAATTGCTCCCAAGGGTACTGCCATCCTTCCAGTCACCCAAGTTTACAACCTCAGTTTCATCTCCTCACTCTCCTTCATCACACATAGCCAATCAATTGTCAAATCTTGTCATTTTACCTCCAAAACAGCTCTTGCATTTGTCCCCCTGTTTCCGCTCATATACCTACCACTCTAATTCAGATTCTTATCACTTCTTGCCTGGACTATTGCAACAGACTTATAATTATGCCCCCCCCCCATCTCTCAAGTCTTTCCTTTCCAATCCATCCTCCACAGAGCTGTCAAAGTGATTTTTCTAAAAAGCAAATCTGACCATATCAGTCATTTATTCAATAAACTCCAATGGTTCTCTGCTGAGTTTAAGATGAAATATTATTTCATCTTTATCTTATCCTTTTTAAATTTCCATATTTGCATAAATTTTAT
Organism: Vombatus ursinus; assembly: GCF_900497805.2. Taxonomy (NCBI): domain Eukaryota; kingdom Metazoa; phylum Chordata; class Mammalia; order Diprotodontia; family Vombatidae; genus Vombatus; species Vombatus ursinus. The sequence goes on along the minus strand of NW_020954571.1, from coordinate 21,673,855 downwards.
AATGTACCTAATTATTCCTACAAACATATATAATTTATAAATAGATAAATACATTTTGGGGGCACATGCTCAAAAATTTTTTCTGATGGCATGTACAATCAAAAAAGTTTGAAGACCACTGATGTAGGCAATAGGCATTCTTCAAACACATGATCTTTTCTGGGTGGATAGATAGGCCAAGGTTTCTTACATTGTTATGCATCTTACTTAGGAGACTTCATATTGTTCTGGGGTTTTATGCATCAGCACAATGTCATCTTTAAACAGAAGTATCTGAAGAACTCACCACCTGTATAGAAACCTTCTTTAACTTTGAATCTGTACTGGACAGACTAAAAATGGTTGACCTTAATATAGCACTTCAAGGTAGACAAAAACCTTTATGTGTACTATCTCATTTGACACTCCCAACTACCCTGTGAAGTAGGTGGTATTATTTGGCCCATTTTATAGATGAAGAGACTAAGGCTCAGACAAGTTAAGTGACCCATCCAAGGTCATCTAATTAGTAAGATTCTGAAGAAAGATTGTAGCCCAGGTCTTCCTGACCCCAAACCCACTGTACAATTGTACATTGTATATAGGGAAGTGTGTGCAACACTCTTGATCCTCCATGGCAATGGAAGCCCAACCTATCAATATATTAATGGGAAAAATGTGTTTTTAGATTTCATTCTTGTTTTGGAACCTTAGGCAAGTCAACTACAATATAGTTACAGTTTGCTTCATTTAAAAGTGACAGTGAAAATCTCCATGGTGATCAATGATACATTGACTACCATTTTGATAGCTTTTAACTTAAGGGTGAAAATAAATTTCACCAAGTCCAATAAAACTTAAGATCGATGCTTTTTTAATATTTAAATACAATTGTACCTACTACAATGTTTATCATTTTAAGGGCCTGAATTGTCTGAATTGGTGTAAGCGGTTTTATTCCTGGAATATTATAGATAAGAATTTCATGAACTGATTAATCTTAGATTTGAAGGAAGTCCTTCATGAGCACAACTTAAGCTGGATGTGAATCAATGCTGATTAGTGCTAACAATTATTAAATAAGAAGTATCACAAGATTCAAATGTTAACAAAAAAATGCTTTTGAAGCATATATCACTTTGGAAAGGTAGCAAAATATTGAAATTTTGAGATAAAAAACTTGTCAGGTTTATATGATTCAGGTCAAAATCATGGGCAATATTAACAATAAATCACATTTATAGAACAGCTTAAGTCTTAGATAGTGCTCTCCTTTCAGAACAACCCTGTGAGATATGTGGTACAAACACTAATACTCCCTTTTCGCAGATAAGGAAATAGAAAAAAATTGTCACAAGTTCCAAAACTAGTGAATGCTTGGGCCAAGAGCTAAACTAAGGTGTCCAGTACTCTTTCCACTATACCATAATATTCTCAATTTGATGTTTTTAACTTAGTTGCCACATATAATCCCAGCTGATCTACCAAGTATGAATACAACTTAAGAAAATGATATTAATAATCTGAATTTTAGCAAAAATCATATTGAATGTATTTCTCTTTCTTACCCAGCTCCAAAGAAATTAATATGGACAAAATAATGGAGTCTATATAAGACCTGTTCTGTTTTATTATCTACTGGGTCTCTAGTTTTCAATGATCTTGAACAGTAATTTAATCCATCTTCCATTTTGCTCAGATTGGAAGATGGGAGTATAAAAATGATAGAAATAGACTTAATTATCTTCATTTCTTACAATGAAAAGTACTATCCAAATATTATGATCCATGTTTAGAATACCTAATGCAGCTAAATTAACAGAACAGCATCAAGTGGGAATTAGCCAGACAAATACTATGGGTATCTTTTGATCTATTCCCATAGTAACAGCTAACGCACTATATTGGTTAAAAGTCTCATATTTCATTTTAGATCTGAACTTGGCTTCTATCATAAAGAATAGTATTTCCATCTAGCTCTAAAATCCTTGGTGTTCCTAGTTGACTTTTGTGTAATTCATCTCTATGAAGTTGAAGAGATCTTTACATTGGAAAAAATCAGGGCCTCTCATTTGCAGGATAAATCTAATACAGATAAAAGCCTAACCAAGCATTATCAGGATCTCTTCAAAAGAGAACTTTAAAAGGGTATAGAGTGAAAATTCTGACCTTGATTTCCTCTTTACTCTTTTATGTTGCACTTTCTGCAACAAATCTTCAGGAAGAACTTTTCCTAGGATCTGAAGGTGTTCCAGATGCTGAATGGAGGGTCAGAAGACCTTTAAACATCATATTTCTCATAGGCAAGAAGCTACAGAATTTCCAACTAATTGTCTGAAGGAAATCCAAACTTTGATTTGAAAAATAGAGCCAATTTATGGATTTGATGTTCAGTTTGACATTTCAACTAACATTTATTCATTGCATACTACTGAAAAGGAACTACGTGCTAGGTACAGAGGGAAGTGTAAAGATAAAAAATGGCACCATCCCTGTCTTCAAGGATCTTATAATCAGTAAGGGAAATGAGACATGTAGACAAATAACTAAAATAGAAATTAGAACATGAACATTAAAACATTAGTACAATGAGTATAGGAGAGACCAAAAAAAAAGAGCTGTGAAAAATTTGAAGATATATTGAATACTTTCATGGGAGGGGTAGGAAGGGGTAAGGAGAAATGAGAGAGGAGAGAAGTTAGAGGAATGAGAGGAGACTTCTAGGGTTCAGGAGTCATAGAACTACAGAAAAAATGGAAATGGGAAAGATAAAAAGAAGCAAAAGCCAACAAAATTTAGTTTGGCATATTTTATCTGACTATAACTAGGTTTGTCCACAATAGCCTCTGTGTTGTTGGTTCTGATTAAAGATCAAGGAAAAAAAATCTCTTTTTCCCTAATATATTCTTGTTTTTTGCTCATCAGAGTCACCCATGGGTGCTGACTGACATGTCATAAATATGGAGCCATCACCTTGAAAAACTACAGTGCAAAAGAAGTACTCAGCTGAAAATTCATTCCCTGAAATATGAAATGAAGCAAGTATATTTGTCTGTGCCCTAACCAGTTCTCCAATAAACCTGTTTTAAAACGAATACACTCTACACAATGAGGAGGGGTACAATTTTCAAGGTGTTTACATCCTGCCTTTAAAAAAAAATCTGAGATTCGGGGAAATACTAAACTGTTTGGTTGTCCTGCCTGCTTTCTGAAATATATTCTATTTCTTTTAAAGTGAAAGAATGACCTCTGTTGCAGGAACAATTTTCAGAGACAGTGTGTTTATCAAATGGTTTCTCTGCCTTCATAAAAACAATTTATTTTCACTGAACTCTTCGAGATAAGCATCAAAGCCAGGAAGAATGTACAATGAAGTTTATAATTACACTGCAGAAACAAATACAGGGTAGTTTTTATTTTTGCTTCAGTGAAAGAGTATTTTTTTCAAAGAGACAAAGGTGTTTGGGGAGGTGGGGAAGCATGTACATGAGCAAAAGCCAGGAAACCCAGAGGAATGGAACTAGCATGGTGTTCCACAAAGACTGTTGGCTAAACAATGAAAACTGAGGACCAAGTACTTTTCTTAAATAGAAAGTGGGCAAATATCGGGCCAGAACAGATCTTTGATTATTTAACAAAGGACATTCTTTGAACATTTGGGATAGGAATACATTAATCAGATATTAATCCCTTCACTTGAAGGTCTATTTTCCACTGCATGTAATTATTTCTCCTCCTTGGTGCCTCTGATGAAACTCTTTCTTTGATAAGCATTCCTGTTTTCTGGCTTCATTTCCCTGGCACGTTATTTTTGATATCCACAGAGTAACAAAATTGTAAAAATAACTGAGAAGAGAACAGGTCTAATAAAGATAACATTTCTTAAGAAATGGGAACAATTGCATTTGATCACATAACAGCCTAGGATTCACAGCAAAATAATCTCCCCTGATTTGCATATATCTGTGCACTCCAAACAGACGTGTGTTTGCTTTTCAAATAATAATGCAGGTGCACATCTTGCAGTGACTAAATCTCGAACTCATCAAACTGTTTCACCAGAGTGGGACATGCCCCCTTTTTCTGGAACAGCTTCAAACTCTCTTTCCAGCATTCCCACCACCTGTTTACTGAGTTCATACTCCAAAGTAGATGTGTGCAATTAGAAATGAGGAAATGAAAATAAATGACCTTGTTTGTTATTTGTAACAAAGAGGCTCAGCAAAATTAATGCTGTGGAGCTTGACCTCCTGACCTGAAAGAAAGAACCACCTCATGCCTTTGAGGACAACTCACAATAGTCCAGCCACAGCATTGTTCTGTAGCCTTGCCTTTCTGATGGACATTAAAGGAATATATTCAAAATATTAAATGTTTTACAAGTTAGATGGGGAATTTGCATTTAAAAGCATGCTTAATGAAAGTGGGTCAGCCAGAGAGAAAGCTGTCTTTATTTTTTTTTTTTAGCAAGCACAGGTAAAATCATTTAGCACATTTGGTAATGTGCTGCATGTGTCAACAACACATTAAAAAGCTAAAACAGTAGTTCTGGGAATTAAAAAAAAACAGCCACTGTGTAAAGATCAAATACGAAACTAGGAAACGTTCTGCTCAGGGGCAAAGAAAACATGATGCTTCCTCACTGGTACAGATGTGGCCGCCATCCATAATGTGGATAACATAGAACCATTTAAAACCTTCTCACTAAAGGTCTGGACTGCAGTTTGGAAGGTTTAGAATCAACTCTTAGGTGGTTTTCTGTTGGTGGCTACCACCATGGGGAACTCAGCTATTTTTATTATGGGAAACAACAATGGAGGGGTCATCCACAGCTCAAACTCTTGTGGATGATCAAAGCAACCAGAGTTAACTCAGCCACTCAATACTCAAACCCAAATACCCAAAAAAGAATGTCTGCATGATACTTGATAGGTCAAATTTAGAAGTAAACATTTTGTATAATTAACATACTTTTTATTAATTTATTTTGATTTATCAATAATCACTTCCATATGTTTTTGGGTTTAAAATTTTTCTCCCCCTTCCTCTCCACCACCCTCCCCAAAACGGCACACAACCTGATACAGGCTGTACATTTACATTCTTTTAAACATATTTTTTCATTAGTGATGTAAGTAAAAATTAAAACCAATAGGAGGAACCATCAGAAAGAGAAAACAAAACTCAACAGAAGAGAAAAAAAATAGCAATTCAACTTCCATAGTTCTTTCTTTGTATGTGGATAGCATTTTCCATCACAAGGCCTCTGGAGATGTCTTAGATCATTGTATTGCTGGGAAGGGTTAAGTTTATCAATATTAGTCATCACACAACATGGCTATTATTGTGTACAACATTCTCTTGGTTCTGCTCACTTCACTCAGCATCAGACCATACAAGTCTTTCCATGTTTTTCTGAAGTCAGCCTGTTCATCATTTCTTATAGCACAATAGTATTCCATCACATTCATATACCACAACTTGCTCAGCCATTCCCCAATTGATGGGCATCCTCTCAATTTCCAATTCTTTGCCACCACAAAAAGAGCTGCTATGAATATTTTTGTACATGTGGGTCCTTTTCCCATTTTTAACATGCTTTTTGATGGCAGTTTACTAAGCTTCTAATGACTTTAGACAATATCTATCTGGCCCTTTGAAATCTGATGATCCTATATTACTGACCCATATTTCCAGACCTGGACACACATCCTGCCTCTTTCATACCCCTTGGTGACTACTTGGTGACAAATAACAATTTGCTCTCACATGCTTTGCTTCTGGTCCCTCACTACCTAAACTGTTATTTCCTGCAAAGCTATCCATGCAGACCAGGGAACCTTGTCAATGTTGCAGATCATTCCACAGAACATCTTGGCAATAACTGTGAATCTGTCCTGCCCCTGACCCAGGCATGACCAATGGAAATCATACAGTTTAAGTCAATGGCTTCAAATCTCTTCTAAGACTATAAGACCAAAAAAAAAAAAAAAAAAAAAAAAAAGGAAACTGAAGTAGGGAATATCCGCTTTACTTAAAGAACAAAATTCACCAGCTACATGATGGTAAGAGCATTTACCTAAAAGACTTGGGGGGCGGGGCAGGGAGATTCTAGGAAAATGGCAGAACAGGTCAGAAAATTCCAGGCTCTCTAAATTTCCTCCACAAATAAGACAGAACATATCCTCAAAGTGAATGTAGAGGGGCAAAATAAACAAAAGTGGAGTAAAATAATTGTCCTCCTAAGACTAATTGAGAGGACCTCAGGAAAGACTTGAACTCCAGGGGCAGAGGTTTGACCCAAGTTTAGGTATAAACACCTCCAGGCCAGGCCTACTCCACTGAATCAACAGACAACAAGCCACAGGGGCAGCTGGGTCTTGAAGTAGCTTTGGCCTCAAGAGCTTTTACCTCACGGACAGTGTGGGGGTTGGACCCTCCTTTGCCAAGCACAGCTGTGCTAACCAGACTCCAGACTCAGTCTTGGGCCTTGCTGTGAGCATGAAGGAGTTAGCATATGTCCAGTGAATGTGGTAACAGAGGGGCAGAGACCTTGCTGGCTGTGGGGACTTCCAAGGCAGAGGAGAGAGCTGAAGTTTGTAGCCATCAGAGGGAATGAAGTTTGTGAAACAGTGTGGCTACAGGTCCTAGCTTTGGCTCAGGGGAGGAAAGGAGTACCTGAGGTTGGACCTGGGAAAGAACTCAGAAAATAATGGTAAGAAGGACCTGAGACCTGAGGCACCATCACTCACACCTTGGGACTGGAAACTGATTATAATAATATTTGCTAACAATAAAATAAAATAAAATAAATGAATAAGCAAGAGAACCCAAATGTAGACAGCTATTATGGAGATTGAGAAGATCTGGGTTCATATTCAGAGGAAAATAGTGAAGTAAAAAAAAAAAGCCACTCCTACCTCAAAAAGAAATGTCAATTTGGTCAAAAACCCAAAAAGAGTTCTTGGAAGAACTTAAAAAAGACTTCAAAAATCAAAAAAGAGAAATTGAGGGAAAAAATAGGAAAAAAAACAAGAACAATTCAAGAAAATCAAGAAAATTATGAAAAGAGCATCATCTAATTGGAAAAAAGAGATACAAGAACTTAAGAAAAACAATAATTCCTTGAAAACTAGAATTGGTCAAGAGGAAGCAAATGACGTTATAAGACGTGGAGAGGGGAGAAGAGGAGGGGAAAGAGGAGGAGAGGAGAGGAGAAAAAAAAACAAAGTCAAAGCTCACTGAACTTCAGGCAGCCCTGGAAGGGGAACAGACCAAAAACCTTTTCTTTGCTTGTTTGTTAACTAATTTGGTTCTATCTTGTTAAAAGTTAAGGGTTTGGTGTAAGATTTTGTTTCTTATTTTGTACATTTATTTGCTTTGGTTGCTTGTTATTAAATTAATAATAAAAATTTAAGTGCTGTGGCTTATACAGTGAATATAGATGATGTGAAATCAAGTCCTATTTGTCAATGGAAAAAAACTAAAACACCAGTTTTCTTTAACATTTTTCCTTTGTTTTTATTATTCTTAATTCTACAAATCTTGGAGACAAGGTTAATATGATGATTATTCTCCTCAGATGATGAACTGATTTATGCTAATATACTAGAGTCCTTGTGAATGGGAAGAATTAACAAGTCTTGGTGGGAAGAAATTGTTTCAAAGAAATTTTAATAGGATCATAGAATCATAGCTTTAAAACCCAAAGGGGCTCTAGATGTCATTTATTTCTTCCCCTTATTTTACAGTTGAGGAAAATGAGGTTGAGTGAGGTTGTGACTTTCTGATAGCACACAGGAGGATCTGGGATTTGAACCTAGGTCCTCTGACTCCAAATTTAGCCCTCTTTTCATTATATTATGTGGTATTTCCTGAATTGGTTTCTTATTTCAATGAGTTAGTCATGTAAATTAATCCAAGGTCCTGCTAATGAGACCACGGAGGTAGGGTGTCCCTGGCCTGAACTCTCTATAGTCTCTGAGCAGGCTCAGCCACCCCAGTCTGTCCTCATGTTGGATCTAGGCTCTCAGTTGTTCTGGGCTAGATCTGACTTGGGCCAATCTACAAGAGTTAAAAAAAAAAAAGATTTACTTAGCCATACCAGGAGAAAGATATTCCATTCAGCAGAGATACCTACTGAGCACAGCCTGAGTCAATTTAGCTTAGTGAAGCTCCCTTGCTTGAATTATCGGTATTGCTCTTAAGAGATCCTGGAGCTAGCATAAACCTTGGTAACACTCTTTCACCAATACACTCAGTCTGTGCTAGGGCAGGGGTGGTGAACCTATGACCTGGAGGCCAAAGCTCTGTGAAGTTTGGATTCAGTCAAAGGGTTGCACTTGAAGACCTAGAGGGCCACATGTGGCTTCAAGACTGCAGGTTCCTGACCCCTGTGCTAGAGAAAGTGGACTCACACACAGAAACCTGACAAGAAAACATGAATGAGGAGAAAAGTATGTGCTCAGGGCAACTCAGAACACTGGAACTACAGATTTTAGTGTCTTCTTTCTGTCTTAGGAGCTGTCCATAAAAGTTTCTTGATGAGCATAGCTTCTGTGTTTAACAGATGTTTCCACTACTGTGCTTTACTAAACACCTCACTGGGCATGATGTCTCAACCAAACTAATTGATTCACTGAGTGATTTCTTGGATTCCCTCCTTCCAAGCAGTTCCTTTGCTCATCTGGACTTACCTTCAATAACGGTAATATACATCACTTACAGCTTAATGCTTCACTGATGCCTTCATCCGAAGTAGCATTGGGTTGTTTTAGGAAAAGGCAACAACCTTTATCCTAAACTTGACAAATGCTTCTTAAACTCTAGTCATTTTCAGAATTATTCTCCTTCTCTACCTCTCAGTCACAAGAGAAGACAATGCAGAAAAGCATTTTCTGTCTTCCCTTCTCAGCAAAAATTTATAATAGAAAGCAGAATACATTTTCTCTACTTTTTATTTTCCTTCAGCAATAAGTCTTAATAGAGAATATAACGTATTCTCTGTTCCTTCATCTCAGGGGCAGGTAGCAGGTCATTTTATTGACCAATGAATCTGTCTACTAATTACTGACAGAAAAGAGAGATAGTTATGGTCTCTGAACAATCTGAAATCTATCCATTCACCTCGCTTCTTTTTGAGTCCTTTTTGTTAAGTACTCCACCTTAGCTTATGATTATTAACCAAATTCTCATCTTATTTCTAAGATCAGTTAAATTACATTTCTCGCATAACCATACAATAGTCCTGCGGTCCATACTTCCCCAGTTATTAATCTAAAGATTCTCCAATTCTTCAGTTCTTCATATACAAATCACTGCAGCTTACTACGTTCTCCATTTGTTCCAGTACTCGAAAGTCAGCTAGTCAATAAGCATTTATTAAAGATCTACTATGTGTCAGGGACTGTGCTAAATGCTGGGGATTCAAAGCAAGGTCTCAAAGAACTTAGTCTAATGGGAGAGACAACATGTAAACAATTATGTATAAACAAGCTACATATAAGATAAATTGGAGATAGTCAACAGAGGGAAAGGGAGATTGGAAAAGGCTTCTTGTAGATGGTGGAATTTTACTAAAACTTGAAGGAAAAGAGGGAAGCCAGGAAGCATAGATTAGGAGAGAAAGAATTCCAAGCTTGTTATATTCAAATGAGCAACTGCTGTCTCAGAATTCTGAGTCAAACTTAACTTCCATAACTGCTTCTCTTAGAACTCTGAGTTGACCTACATCCCAGGCAAGGGAACTATCAAAGTAGACCACTCAGAAACTACTTTTTTCAGAATCAAATTTATGCTCCAGGTAAACTTTCCACCAATCTGCTACCTCTTATAGATGACTTTTCCTAAAACATCCATTTTGTCCTTGCAAAACCTTTCATCTTACCTACTTAGGAAATTTCCCATTCATTACTCTCTGCATCAAGCTTCTAGATTGATATTCATGGCCCTCCATAATCTGACAGTACCTTAGAATCATACATATTTAGAGGTAAAAAATCATTTTACCTGATTCCTGCATTTGCAGATAAGGAAAGGAAGGCCCAGAGAGAGAAAGTGATATACCCAAGGTCACATTTTTAGATAATAGCAGTTGTCCAATATTATATCTTTCTACCAGCATTCTCCCCCATCTCCAGTCAATCTCATTGTTCTACAAAGCAGCTATGCTCATTTTCCATTTGTGTATCTTTTCCACCATTGTTTCTCCAGAGGACCAGAAATGTCCTCTGCCCCTCAAAGTAAGCCTTCCTTGATAGCATACTGAATTTTCCTTCAAACATTTTCCCTTGGCTTCTGTGATTACATAAACTTTTTGTCTCCTTCTTTTTGAGTCACTACTTGATTTTTCCACTTCAGCAGCTTCATTTCTTCTTTTTGATCCCTAAATAAGACTCAGTCTTTGGATCTCTGTTCTTATTTCTCATTTCTCCATCCTCAGAAATCACATCTCCAGATATCGTGGCTTCAACTTTATGGATGACTTTCAAATCCATATCTCTCATCTCCCAAGTTTGAGTCTTGCATTCTAAACTGCCTGATCTATATTTCCTCTTAAATAGGCAGCCATTCAATAAGCATTTATTAAATGCCTACTATGTGTTAGGAACTTTACTAAATGCTGGAGATAAAAAGAAAGACAAAAAACAGTCCCTGCCCTCAAGGAGCTCACAATTTCATGGGAGAAACAAGTATATATACATATCTCTATGTGTGTGTGTGTGTGTGTGTGTGTGTGTAAATGTGTTATATACAGAACAAGTAGGAAATAATGAATGGAGGGATGGCACTAGAGTTAAGATGGATTGGGAAAGGCTTCCTGTAGAAAGTGGGATTTTAATTCAGACTTGAAGGAAGCCAGGAAGTGGAGATAAGGAAGGAGTGCATTCCAAGCATGGGGGTGTCTTGCTCATAGAATGACAAGAAGGCTAGTGTCACTGGATCAAAGAATACATGGGGGATCGTAAAGTGTAAGAAGACTGGAAAGGTGGGGTGGGGAAGGGCAGGTTATGAAGGGCTTTGAATGCCAAACAGAGTATTTTGTATTTGATCCTGGAGGTTATAGGGAACTACTGGTGTTTATTGAGTATAGGGGTCATATGATGGGACCTGCACTTTAGGATAATTATTTTGATAGTTAAATGGAGGATGGACTGGAGAAGGGAGAGACTTGTAGCAAGCAGACCAACCATTAGACTATTGGAAGAGTTTGGACCTGAATATCCCAGTGTTACCTTGAACTCAAGACATGAAACTAAACCAATCATCTCCTCCAACACCTCAACACACACACACACACACACACACACACACACACACACACCAGCTACCACCCTCATAGACCTTCTTTGTTTCAATGTTCCCACTGTACTTCCATTGACTTAGGTTTAAAAGCTTAGACTCGTCTTTGACTCCTCTCTTTCTTTAGGTCCCTATGTCCCATCAGTTGTTTCTTGTTTCCTTTCCTTTCCTTTCCATTGACTTCACTCCAGTCTAGTTCCTCATCATTTTAGAACTAGACTGCTATAGTTTTCGTCTAGGTAACCTATGTGTTTTCAGCCTCTTTCCATTCCAGTTCATCCAACACATCACTGCCAGATTAATCTTCCTCTTAAAAGAAGTTATGAAAATATAATACCTATTAATCCACTGCTCAAAAACCCTCCATGGCTACCAACTGCCTACAGGGTAAAATCCAAACTGAACCAGGCATGTAAGGTTCTTCAACCTCCCTTTCTAGTCTTCTCTCCCACTATTACTGGACATTGACCCTATGCTTCAGTTAAATTGGGCTATCCACCAGTCCCGAAAATACCCTATGATTTCAGTTTCAAATGTATAATGTTAGCCATGGAGAGCAATTTGGGAATACACAGAAGTGACTTGTTGGCAAGATGAATCCCACCTATCACTCTACTGGAAACTCTTAGAAAAAGTAAAAAGATAGCCTAACTCTGCACCATGAATTCAATCATCAAAAGAGGCTGATAAGATCATTTTGCATGTATTGGACTTACCCTAGCAAGTTGGATCTCTGCAAGCTTAGTCTTGGAAAAGTCAGAAACAGACATATGGAGCTCTCTTGCCAGCTACTTTCTGTTGCACTGCCTTTAAAACAACACTACTTGCAGTAGGTACTATAAATGGGCCAGCCCTTAGAATAACTGAGAATTAAATTCCATAAACATTCATTTAGCACCTGCTATGTATACAGCATTCTGCTAGGTGCCAGGGATTCAAATATATATATATATATATATGTGTGTGTGTGTGTGTGTGTGTGTGTATGTATATATATACATATATATGTACTATAGTTCCTTCTCTCATATACATATATATATATATGTATTATTGTTCCTTCTCTCAAGAAGCTTTCAGTCTATGGGGGTGGGGCAAAGGCAAAGAAGTCAAGTACACTAGCAACAACAACAACAACAATGCAAGTTAGAATAATTAAATGCACAGGAGAGATCAGAGAGGGGTAAGAGATTTAAGAAGGAATGAAATCACGTGTCTAGAGCAGTAATGTCAAACCCAAATAGAAAACGGGCCACAAATCCACACCTAAGGATCCCAGCTGCATATTGACCAAGTTTGTAATATTATCTGTGTCTTATTAGATTTTTCTTTATTTCACTAAATACTTCCCAATTACATTCTATTCTGGTTGGATTGTACTCCCAATGTAGCCAGAATGTTTGACACTTCTGGTCTAGGCGATGGAAATAATCAGGGAAAGTTCCATGGAAGAGGTGATAGCTAAGTTGGGATTTGAAGACCATCAGATCACAGGATTTGGGCTCCAAAGGGATGTCAGCTATCATCTATTTCAACCCCTTTTTCTTATCCCCTTCCCCTTCTATTTTCCTGTAGGGCAGGATGATTTCTATACGCCTTTGCCTGTATATCTTATTTCCCAGTTGCATGTAAAAACAATTTTTAACATTTGTTTTTAAAACTTTGAGTTTCAAATTCTCTCCCTTCCTCCCTCCCCACCCACCCTTACTGAGAAGACAAGCAATTCAATATAGGTTATACATGTGCAGTCATGCAAATATTTCCACAATAGTCATGTTCTGAAATACTAACTATATTTCCCTCCATCCTATCCAACCCCTTGTTTATTCTATTCTCTCCTTTGACCCTGTCCCTCCTCAGAAGTGTTTGTTTTTGATTGCCCCTTCCCCCAATCTGCCTTCCCTTCTATCATCCCCCCCTCTTATACCCTTCCCCCCTATTTTCCTGTAGGGTAAGATAGATTTCCATACCCAATTGAGGGTGTATGTGATTCCCTCCTTGAGCCAAATCCAATGTGAGTAAGATTCACTCATTCCCTCTTATCTCCCCTCTCTTCTCTCAACTGTAAAAGCTTTTTCTTGACTCTTTTATGTGAGATAATTTACCCCATTCTACCTCTCTCTTTCTGCTTCTCCCAGTACAATCCTCTCTCACCTCTTAATTTTATATTTTAGATATCATCCCTTCATATTCAACTCACCCTGCACCCTCTGTGTGTCTGTGTGTGTGTGTGTGTGTGTGTGTGTGTATTCCCTCCAACTACCCTAATACTAAGAAAGGTCTCATGAGTTAAAAAATATCTTCTTTCCATGTAGGAATGTAAACAGTCCAATTTTAATAAGTCCCTTATGATTTCTCTTTCCTGTTTTACCTTTTCGTGCTTCTCTTGAGTCTTATATTTGAAAGTCAAATTTTCTATTTAGCTCTGGTTTTTTCATCAAGAATGCTTGAAAGTCCTCTATTTCATTGAATGCCCATTTTTCCCTCTGAAGGATTATACTCAGTTTTGCTGGGTAGGTGATTCTTGGTTTTAATCCTAGCTCCTTTGACTTTTGGAATATCATATTCTAAGTCCTCTGATCCCTTAATGTAGAAGCTGCTAAATCTTGTGTTATCCTGATTGTGTTTCCATAATACTTGAGTTGTTTCTTTCTGGCTGCTTGCAATATTTTCTCCTTGACCTGGGAACTCTGGAATTTGGTTATAATATTCCTAGGAGTTTTCCTTTTGGGATCTCTTTCAGGAGGTGATTGGTGGATTCTTTCAATTTCTATTTTACCCTCTAGTTCTATAATATCAGGTCAGTTTTCTTTGATAATTTCTTGAAGGATGATGTCCAGGTTCTTTTTTTGATCATGGCTTTCAGGTAGTCCGATAATTTTTAAGTGACCTCTGCTGGATCTATTTTCCAGGTCAGTTATTTTTCCAATGAGATATTTCACATTGTTTTCTATTTTTTCATTCTTTTGGTTTTGTTTTACAATGTCTTGATTTCTTATAAAGTCACTAGCTTCCAATTGCTCCATTCTAATTTTTAAGGAAGTATTTTCTTCAGTGAGCTTTTGGACTTCCTTTTCCATTTGGCCAATTCTGCTTTTGAAGCAGAATTTCTTCTCCTCATTGGCTTTTTGGACCTCTTTTGTCATTTGGGTTAGGCTATTTATTAAGGTGCTGTTTTCTTCAGTATCTTTTTGGGTCTCCTTTAGCAAGCTGTTGACTAGTTTTTCATGATTTTCTTGCATCACTCTCATTTCTCTTCCCAGTCTTACTTGCTTCTCACATTCCTTTTAGAACGCTTCCATAGACTGGGACCAATTCATATTTTTCTTGGAGGCTTTGGATGTAGGAGCTTTGACTTTTGTTGTCTTCTTCTGGTTCTATGTTTTGATCTTCTTTGTCACCAAAGAAAGATTCTATAGTCTGAGTTTTTTACTAATTTTGCCCATGATCCCAGCCAATTACTTGAGTTTTAAACTCTTTGTTAAAGTAGAGCTCTGCTTCCAGTGTGGAGAATGTACTATCTCAAGCTTCAAGGGTTTTGTGCAGCTGTTTTCAGAGATACTTCTAGGAACCTGTAAATTTTCAGTTCTTCCATGGTGGTAAGATCAAAGGAGACGTGTTTACTCCTCTTCTGGCCTGTGCTCTGGTCTATGAGTGACCAAAAGCACTCTTTCTGCCTTGGAACTGTGAGGAGGATTTCCTCTCCACTGCCACTCTAAGCTCCACCATGACAACACTCCTCCTTGCCCCAGAACGCCACCCTCAACTGTGACCTAGATCCAAGCACAGGCAAAGCAAGAGATTCCTGCCTCAGTACCAGCAGAGATCCCAGCAATCTCCCTCTGATCAGCTGCTTAATCTCCCTACCATCTGTGGGCTGAGAGCTCCAGGAGCAGCCGCTGCCACTGTGGTCACCACCCCGGGGCTATGCTAGGACCAGGACTGGACCACATTCCTCTCTCACCAAGTCCAACAGACCTTTCCTACTGACCTTCTAAGTTGTCTTTGGCGTTTGTGGGTTGAGAAGTCTGGAAACCGCCACAGCAACCCGTCAGTCCCCTGAGGCCTGCTCCAGATTCACTGAGGCCTGGTTTGCCTATGTGCTCATGTTGAACTGTGTTCCTCTCCCACCCTGGTGCAACAGACCTTACCTATCAACCATCCAGGTTGTAGTGGGTTAGAAATTGTTTCACTTTGTCTTTTTTGGGTTCTGCTGCTCTAGAATTTGCATAGAGTCATTTTTTTACAGGCATTTGGAAGGGTTTTGGGGAGAGCTCAAGCAAGTCATTGCTTTCACTCCACCATCTTGGCTCTGCCCCTAATGGTGGTAGTTTCAGACACTGTACTAACATTCAAGTGGGTAACTCATCAGATCCCCTGGGCTTCCTATTCTGCTTTATGCTTACAGACAGCCCTGGATGTTAAAAAAAAAATGTATTTTGAACAGAATATTGGATGATTACCACAAAGAAAGAAAGAAATGTGTATTTTCTTTCAGCTGTTCCTCCTGACACCTGGGTAAATTGTTGTTTACACAGGCAGATCACCCAGCCTCTCCCTCAAAGGTAAATAGTCTCTTTCTGCCTTCCTAGGCCCAACACAGGCTGACTCAATGCAGCAAAGCTTGTTCCAAGTGGAAAGAGAATGCAATCCATCCTCCCTTCCCTTGCTGGGGCATTCCCACCACTACCCACAACACTTAGGAGTGATGTCCTTTCTGAAGGCCATTTCAGCCCCCTATTCTTCTAAGATCTCAGGGCTCAGAGCCAGAAGGAATTCTAGAGATCATCTAGTGCACCCTTTCTTTTTGATAGAGGATTGCTCAAAAAATAAATAAATAAAGTGGTTTGACAAATCTTAGTATCGGGAGTCAGAGTTCAAACCCTGCTCTCCTGACTTTCCACTAAATCAAGCTGCCTCTTTTAAGCCATGTTAGATGCGTTTAGATTCTTTTACCATAATCAATGATCAGGATAAGTAAATACCCCTCTCCAAAAACCTAAGCCCCAGTTCTGCTGACCTATTATCCACCTCCATATGACTGAATGCCCTTTTTGATGTTAGTGGTTTAATGTAAATGACTGACAACTCCTTACTGCCTTAGACCTTTCCACAGATAGTTGTATTTTAACAGAAGACAGATGTCACCACCGCCCTGGTTGCTATGACTAGAGGGTGGGGTACCAAGTATTCTGAGTCAAAGACTTGACTAGGGCATCAGTCTATACAGGATGGAGGAGGGGAAGCTCTCTCTGGAAAACACAGAGGAGGAGCATACTGGGAAGATTCAGCAAGTCTCTGCCATAGCCTTTTAGAAGAGGGTTGTTTATAACAGTGAGGAGAGGGACACAATTGCTAACAACTCACATTCCAAGATACACTGATAACAATAGCTTTCTCCTATGGAGTGCTTTGACATTTACAACAAGTGTTCCTCACAATGGAGAAACAATATCAAATGACGAATACAAAGTAGACCTTTGGGCTCAGGAAGTTTGTTGTTGAGTTGATCAGTTATATTCAGCTCTTCATGACCCTGTGGACCAACTGTTGGTGGGGTTTTCTTGGCAAAGATACTGGAGTGGTTTGCCTTTTCCTCCTCCAGTGGATCCTTTTGTCAGGCAATCAGAGGTTAAGTGACTTTCCCAGGGTCACATAGCTAGGAAGTGTCTGAAGATGGATTTGAACCCAGGTCTTCCTGACTCCAGGCCCAGTGCTCTATCCACTGAGCCACCAGATGTCTCAGGCTCAGGAAGACTTAGCTTCAAGTGCTGTCCCTGCCACATACTAGCTATGTCAACATGGGAAAGTCATATAATTTCTCTGTGCCCCAGATAAATCCCTTAAGACTTAAACTTATAGAGCAAATGTAGAACTGCACTGATGGGGGGAGTCTCCACTCTGGGAGCACCTCATCCCAGTGAAACAACTGCTCCACCCTCCAAATTCTCACAATAATTTTATAAGTAGTATAGCCTTATTATTCCCATGTTACCACATTATAGATGCAGAAACTGAGGCTTAGAGGTTATGTGACTTATTTATGCAGCTAGTAATGGTTGGAGCAACATTTCACTCAATCAATAAACATTTATTAAGCACCTACTATGTGTCAGGCACTGTACTAAACTTGTGGATACAAAAGATATTCACTGCCTTCAGGGAGTACACAATCCAAAGGAGTCAAACTTGTGCTAGGCAAGAAGCACTCTGGCATATTATTAATAAAAATAGCTCGCATTTGTATAGCATTGCAAAGTTTTTAAAATGTGTCACATTTCTTATCTCATCTGATCTCACAACAACTTGTGAAGTAGTAAGTTCTTTTATTATCAATATTTTACAGCTGAGGAAACTGAAGCTGAGAGGTGATCAGAGCCATACAACCAGTAAGGAAGTGTTTGAGGCAGGATTTAAACACAGGTTTTCTAGGATGCAGGTCCAGGACTCTATCCACTGGACTACTTAGTTGCCTCTTAACTCAGGTTTGAAGGGCTCAGAAAACAGGAGGCAACAAACCAAGTATGGTGGAGCACACCCCTGCACCCTGTTACAGAGGGAGTCTGAGCCTAGTGGCTCTCCGGAGCTCCTAATCCTCCCAGTTGTGAGCGTCTTCTGCTATGCCCCTTACCCTCAAATTTGTATATATTATGTACATGTTGTCTTCCTCTGATCTCTTTGAGGGCCGGGATTATTTCTTTTGTGTGTGTGTGTGTGTGTCTCCAGTGCTTAACACGGTGATTAATACATAGCAAATGTTTAAGAGATGTTTGTTGATGACTAATGTGAAAATATGTTTAAAACAAATGTGTAAGTAGAGCCTATATCAGATTGCACACCTTCTTGGGGAGGGGAGAGGGGAGGGAGGGAGAGAAAATTTAGAACTCAAAATCTTATGGAAGTGAATGCTGAAAACTAAAAATAAACAAATACATAGATTTTAAAAAAGAGAGATGTTTGTTGAACAAATGAGTGAAGGTAACAGAGCCTCTAGTTGCTGCCTAGAGTTCTCAATTAAAGGTACACTGGTAGCTATAAGTTCTGAGGTCCGGTTTTTTCCTAGAACTCAACTCTCTTGAATTTGACCTCACAAATCTGTCCCCTACCTCTGAACCTAATGGAAATTCCAGATCCCCATCTTTCTCCTGCATGATACTTTCCTGCCCTTCCTTCAGCTGCTAATGCCTCTCTCAACAAAGTATCTTGTATTTATTATGTATGTGTATCAATACATAATATCAATAATGTGTCTCAATAATATTGATACATGTGTCTCTCCCCCAAAAAGGTATAAGTTCCTTGACGACAGTATGTTTTTGGGGGGTTTTTTTGTATCTCCAGTGCCTGGCATATAATAAGCACTTAATAATATGCTTTGTTGATTGATTGTTGATTGGTTTATTGATTGATTACCCACAAATAAGATAACAAAACTAGAAACCTTCCAATGCTATGCCCAGTAGGGACTAAAATGCTACTAGTTTTCCTCCCTCCCCCCAAAAAAAGATGATGCTGGATGACCTACCTCACCAGTCATCACTAAGGCTGACTCAATGAGCATGTATGACTAAGCAGATGGTCGTGTTGGGAGTATGGATTTCTGATGACATTAGCAAATCCAGAAGGGAATATTTGCAAAATCTAGTTGCAGGACTAACTTGAAGAAGGTTTACAACTATGACACGGGCAAACCAGCTGCTGCAGATACACCAAGCAAAAAGGAAGTGCTTACTGATTGCAAAGCACTTTGGAAATAGCCAAAGACCATAAAAAAACACTCACCCAATTATTGCTGGGTTCTTTTCCTATATGATATTAGAAGGGTGGAGCTTCAATGCCCTCAATATCTTTTTATCCTCTGACATGTCCTTGACCAAAATGGTGGCATTTCTGAACTGGAAGGGACCTCCAAGGCCATGTCATCCAACCCACATGTGAACAAGGATCCCTTCCCACATTATACCTGACAAATGGTCATCCAGCCTTTGCGTGAAGTCTTCCAGGGAGGTGGGACCTCCTGATTTCCAAGCCATCCCATTCCATTATTGGACAGCTCTAAGTATTTGGAAGTTTTCTCCTACATCAATGTTTCTCCTTGCCACCTAGATACATTACTCCTACTTCTGCCTAGGGCCAGGCAGAATAAAATCTAATTCCCCTTTCACATATCATCCTTTCAAATACTTGAAGACACCTGTAATTTCCCACCCCTACCCCCATCCCAATCCTAAGACTTGTTTTTTCTTGGCTAAATATCCATGGCTCCATTCTCATTTGGCATGGTTTTAAAGTCTATTCTCATCCTGAATGCAGTTCTACAACTTATCAATGTTTTTCATGAAATGTAGCTCTAAGCATTGAGCACAATACTTCAAGGATAGCTTGACCAGAATTATAACCTCTCTAATCCTAGACTCCATACCATCTCATTGCGACAGAAGATTGGATTAGCTTTCTGTTGTAATATATGACTGACTCAGATTAAGTCTGCAGTCCACTAAAATCTTCTGATCACTTTCAGATGAATTTTTATATGGTAATGCCTCCTCCATCTTGAACATGTAAAGTTAATTTGTCGAACCCAAGTGCAAGACTTCACATTTATCACTATCAAATTTCACTTTATTAGATCTGTCCGACAATGGTTTTTTGGGAGTACTTACTCTATCATCCCACTTGATAGCTATTCCTCCCAGTTTAGTGTCATCTGCAAATTTGGTAAGCATTTATAAAAAGCTACCAACTGGCCCATCTTCTTGTCACTACAGCATAGTTACTAGTAAGTTTTCTTTCCTGATTTTCTCTGTATGGTTCTAAAGGCCACCAGTACAAACTAGGGGTTATATCCTATACTCCAGGTCTTAAAAAATAAAGTAAAATTAACATATCTTCTAAAAAAAGGTAGGTTGGAGCTATATTTAATTCCAGTCAAGTAGCAGTATGAACCTAGATGGCAGAGTGAATAGAGTGTTGGGCTTAGATTCTGGAAGACCTGAGTTCAAATCCAGCCTTAGATACTTACTAGCTGTGTGACCCTGGGCAAGTCACTTAACACTGTTTGCCTCAGTTTCCTCATCTGTATAATGAGCAGAGAAAGAAAAGGCCAACCACTCCTGTATCTTTGCCAAGAAAACTTCAAATGGAGTCACAAAGAATTGCAGACTACTGAATGTCTGAACAAAGCAGTATAAATCCAGTCTAGTATAAGGCATTATGAAGGCTACAGAAAAACACGTATAGCAAGAGCTCTGCCCTCAAGGACTTTGTCGTCTAGACTCTAGTTGATGATGTGAAGTGCAAACATAAAGCCATGAGAGAACAATAATATAATATATAATATACACAATATAATATAGAATAAATATAATATGGAATAAAAGCTAGACAATGTAAACAAATACCAGAATGTATGAATTAGAATAGAGTGAAAATAGAGCCATGAGAAATCTGGAAAGGGAGGGATGAATGTTACTAAAGGAGGTTCTGTGGAAAAGATGGTATTTTGTTTCACCAGTGTACCTAGACTGCCTGGGTACCTACTAGGACCACTGGGATCATTGTGCATCTGTGCTCTGCAGTTTGCCCTTACTTCCTTATTGAGGACCAGGTTGCCTTAGAGATATCCCCTCTGGAGGCACAGAGACGGCAGTGGTCTGATGCAAGAATCAGAGATGGTGTCTTATGTACTGTAAGTACCCCAACTACAGAGCTTTCAATTTAAACTTGGCATCTGTGAACATGAGGGAATACACACTATTCAGTCAAAAGGTAGAAGTTTCTATAAAGAGAGACTGGGGTAGGGGATTGGGTGGGGGAAGGGAACTGAAAAACTGAAATGCCTTCCTCTGCAGATCCTTTAGAAACATTTTAAAAGGATAAGGGAAGGTAACAGAAGTCCATCTTATGACAAGTGGTTAGAGTAAAAACGGCTCCTTCCAAACCAAATTAGGAAACAGTGGGGAGGGAATAAAAGCCTATCAGCACCAGATGTAGCATTATTACACTCAAGAGTTCACTGGAGAATACTAGCACTTTGCTAGGGACAATCTGCTTTCTCAGAAGTCTTATAGAGGACAGAAATGAATAAAGTTTTTTTTTGAGGGGGAAAGGGGTGTTGCTCTTCATTTTCAGCCATACACATAGCCCCAGAAAATGCACAAGGTAAATTAACCAGCATGTATGCCAACATACACAAGAGAGGTGTAAGAAAAATGGCTATGCCACTCTCTCCAAAGCTGGCCTTTAATAATACAACCACAATCTCAGCAGTTTGCTTCAAAACCAAGAAATCTCAGTCAACTCCTCCCCCTTCCAAGAAAAATACAAAGACTCTTCCAGCCCCTGGCAGGTGCTTTTCCCCTTATAAAACAAACACAGAAATAAATATTTGCTAAGTTTAGCCAACTTAACATATGTTACCTAAGCATTGGCTTTTTTTTTTCTTCTCCCCACCTGTGGCCAAGCTTTCAGAGCTGTGGTCAAATACATAACCTCCAGCTCTGCTCTGAGGCTGGGTTTGGAGAGAAAACCCTTGGGTGATAGACAACAATGGAAGTAACTCCGGGAGAAGGCCTGGCCTGAAGTCAGGAAGACCTGAGTTCAAATGTGAACTCAGACACTTTACTAGCTATGGCATCCTGGGCAAGACACATAGTGTTATATAAATGCTTACTATCATCATCATCATTAATAGTTCAGTGATATGGACAATGTTGTTTATGTACTAAAGGAAGAATGGATTTTAAATAAAGCAACTGCTATTGGCTCTTCTTGTTTACAAAGAACTACACATACCCCCACCCAAAGGAATGTATGACTACCTCAGGGGTCAGGCCACGACATTTACTAGCAATAATACATAAGTGGACATGGGTGTTGCTGCCTCTACTAACCCCCTTGACTGATTTCTCATTTAGATACCTGTGGGAAAGATTCATGCCAGTTTTTCTCTAATGCCACCATGAAGAACTGCTCTCTAAATCTAGGAATACTCTCAAGAGGTGATGCTTTGGTTTGGTTTTGGCTTTTGATTCTTTTGCTTTGTTTTGTTTTCTTTTTAGCAAATCTCATTTCCTTCTTTCTTCTTGGCCTAGTGAGGCTAGAAGAGCATGGCTAGACAAGGTAGCAAAGTGCACTTCTAAAAAAAATAATAAAATTCCTCCTACCAAAGTGGTGGGAATTGTTTCTGTGAGCCCCTCGTTTGTTACACAGAAGAGGATGCAGATAGTTGCCCAGTGAAAAGCTCAGATTAAGCTCACAACATAATTTCCATTATGTTAATGTTGCTTTAAAATATATTGCACAGAGTGCTGCAACAATCAAATTATCAATTATAATGTCTACTCAGAGTAGAAAAGTGTTGCAAACAGAGGGCTGATTACTGCTTCAGTACTTCCAATCTGCATACTCATTGTTTAGTACAGGGAAAACAAATTATCTTGTGTTGGCCCCAGTTCAAATTTAATTAAATGAGTGCAAAGCAATTATAATAAAGTACAATAGTGTAGTAATGAAAGGAAAATAACTCATTAACCTATTAATCTTTATTTATGTTCCTCTCAAATAACTATGTAATTTCTTTATCACTGTATCCCATAAGAAAAAGTCGGGTCTCGCTGCTCTTGGCCTGGTTTAACAGGTCTTATTTTACTAAGATGCTCTCCCTGTGCCTATTTTTACCAACTTTCTTTAGCACTCAGTCTCCCCTCCAACCCCCAACATGCACCCTGCTGGCAAACTCCCCACCCACACATACATGTATGTGATCTAGATTTAGAGCTTTTCTCCCACATTTCCCTGACACTTGTCAGTTGTACAAGGTAAATCTCTCTAGAAGCTTTAAAGACTGCTTACCCCAGCATATGGAATAGAATCGTCTTCTAACATCTGCTGTGTAAGATAATGTGAGGGGGGGAGGGAGTCAGAGAAAAGAGGAGAGAGAGAGGAGAGAGACAGACAGATAGACATCAGATACAAAGACATAGGGAGATGGAAAGAGAGGGAAAGAGACAGAGATGGAGACAGAGAGACAGAGAGAGACAGAAAAAAAGGGAAAGAGAGAGGAGAGACAGACAGATGGATAGATATCAGACACAGAGAGATGGAAAGAGAGGGAGAGAGTCAGAGATAGAGATAGAGAGAGACAGAGAGGAAGATAGAAAGAGAGAGAGGGAGACAGGGAGAGGGGGAGAGTCAGACAGACATAGAGAAACAGTCAGAATCAGAGATAGAGAGAGAGAAAAAGAAAGGGGGGGAGATAGACAAGGAGATATCTCTTTTTTTAAAGAAAACTTCATGCCTATTGTCTGTGTTATAACTTCAAAGAGATATAAAGAGACAGAAACTGAGACAGAGATAAGAAGAGATTTCTTTTTTTAAGGAAAACTTTATTCCTCTTCTCTATGACTGTTATAGCTTTAAATAGCTATAGAGAAAAAGCTCTCGGCTTCCCTTACAATTTGGTTTTTCAAGATACTGTTTTACTGAGCATTCTCCTTAATTTGGAGAGACCATAACCCATCTTCAACATTGTTACCACAAACAGGGAGGCAAGGCAGTTGAGCTGTGAGGGCAGGAAGGCAGCACCTCCTGCCAGCTCCGAAAGAGGACATCAGTTGATCCTCCCACCCTGAGGCCCAGGGCTCATTCAGGGAAGCTGGTACTTCCCAAGTTTGTTATGAGGAAGGCATTTTGTAAACTGTTAAGTTGCCTCACCTTGAGCCTTCACTGCATGCATCTCTAGACACTTCTCTTATCACAGCTAGCCAGGAAAAGTCTAGGTTCCCAGATTAAAAAAAAAAAAAGCAGGCGGAGGGAAAACAGTTGCCTGTGGTTGCCAGCAGAGGATTTCATCAGTCACATACTAGGGTGAAAAAACCATCTGAACAGGAGTTGAAACCATGCCCTTCACAATTCAATGAAATGCTCCATGTTTCAGTCTAGGATTCTTTCTTTGTTTATTTTGATTTTGGTAGGGATTAAATGGTACAGTGGAAAGATCACAGGCTTTGGAGTCACATGAACCTGTGTTCAAATCCCCCCTCACACATTTACCACTTGTGTGATCCTGGGTAAATCAATTAAGTGCCCTCCGTGGGCTACAACTTCCTTATATATAAAATGAGAGGGTCAGACGAGAAGCCTCTGAGGTCCCTTCCAGCTCCAGATCCATGATCCTATGATAGCTCTGATAAGCACTACTCTTGGACAATGGCCCAGGCCTATAACTGACTAAGACAAAGAGGTACCACAACTTGAAATTTGTATAAAGCTTCCAATGGTTCCACATGGTTGCGTCCTTGCCACAAAAGCCTACCTTTTTAACATCAGGACACTGCTAGTGACGCTATTTGACTGTGAACCATGGAACACTATGATCTTAGAAGACTCTGATCCATTTTTGAGAATGGAAAGAGACAGAGCAGGTCCAGGGTGGCAGCTGTACACCAAACATGACTTGACAAATGGCACAAAAATCTGATTTTGAAAGTAGTGTCAATTCACAATTATTTGTTCATGTAGCTTTCTTTTGCTGATATGCCTTTTAGTCATTCATTCAATCAATCAATAAACAAGCATTTAATAAATATCTATTTTGTGCCAGGCACTGTGTTGCTACAGTGGGAGAGAGGGCATGTCAGTGGGGAAGGGGTAGGGTTACAAAAAAAAAAAAGAATGAGTGCCTACCCTCTATGAGCTTACATTCTAATGGAAATGATAACCATGATCATCTCTATCTTCTGGGGGTAGCTCTTGTCCTAACGAAAGTGGGAACAGATATATAAGCTTTACAAGTCAGGAACACACAGCAAATAAGACAGAAATTGAACACAACTTCAACATATGTTAGTAGCCAAATCTTCTAGTTTCTGAAAAAATATCTTTTTTTATTTGTTTCTCCCTTAGTCTATGAATGGGTTAATCCAATGTAAAACCAAACCCTCTCTCTACTAGAGACCCGATTCAACTTAGAAATGACAGGTTTTCCTATCTAATTTTCATTTAACAACCCCAGTGAAATGGTTTGAGAAAGGGATATCCAATGTTCTTCCCTATTCATTTTTAGCAGTCAATGGAACATTATATTTCATCAGAGCCCAGAAACAAAATCGTTTCTTAGAGGAAGGGCAGAACTGGTTACTCTGAGATCTGGGAAATACACAATCTCCCCAGAGTCATTCTTCTGGTCCTCCCACATATGTACATAGAGGGCTCTGTTCCATTAGAAGGCTAAATTTTTGGCCACCTTCTCTGCTTTCATATGTTAATAAGAATTAACTCTTCAGGCAACAATGGAGCCATGTGCATGTATTATATAGTTCTCCAGTTACTCATTGCTCAAATAAGGATAGGGATTGGATCTGTGATTTGATTGGCCTAGGGAACTCCCTGGTAAGGAAACTCACTCTTATCAATGACAGCCAATCCAGCCAGCATCTTCTCTGCAATTTATAGTCTTTGACTAACTTAGAATTACCTTGAAGGCTGTTATACAGGGTCACCTAGCCAGTATGTTTCAGAGGCAAAACTTGAACTGTGGTCTTCCTGACTAGATCAGCTCTCTATCCGCTATACCAGCCTGTCTCTACTACTCATTGCTAATAAAAGGTGTGACTCTAAAGTAACATCACTGATTTTTTTTTTAAATAAGCCAACCAGAACCTAAGCCATCAAATGAGTCACGTCTTCCTCAAAGAAGTCACCGCGGGAGGCTGTTCACTTATTCCAGTTGCCAAAATATTTTGGAAACTCGTGTTTGAAAATCTCTTTCAGAAGATTTCAGAAGCAGAGTGCCCACTTTTTGATATCCTCAGTGTTGGTGGATTTTCCTCCTTTACGCGGAGTTTGATTTTGAAAATAGCCCGGAGTCCCTCAAAGTCCAGTTAGGTGAACAGGAAAATGCAAAGGAAATGAGACTGCAGAATAATTCAGTTGGTCTAACTTGAAGATTAGTATCAAATATGCTGTTCTTTACTCAATGCACCCTGGAAAGGATATCTACCCATAGTCCAGTCTGTGTGCTTTCTGCATCAAGCCCAATGCTCTCTCCCTGGTTGTGCAAAGCCAAGAAATGAACAGTTAACATACCCATTCATTCATTCACTCAACACACATGTATGAAGTTCCTACCATAGGCAGACTACTGTGCTCTGTTCTGGAGAAGTTAAAAAGCTTAGATGAGAGCTTGACCTTGTCCTTACAAAGCCCACAATGTTATAGATTTGATGCATACCATACATACTGAGTTAGTTATAATGGTAAGAGTAATAGGTTTGAAGTTAAGGGACCAGCATTGGTGCCCTGGTGTATTGTAGGAATTGGAAAGGGAAAGAAAGTGTTGGTGACAAGATCTAGTTGGAGATAATAATAATGATAACAAATATTATTATTACCTGTGTAACATTGAATAAATCATTTCACCTCCCTAGGCCTCAAATTCTTCATCTGTAGAATTGGGACATACTAGCAGCTAATTCTTGGGGCTATTGGGAAAAATGCTCTTTATGAACCTTAATGCACTATAAGAATGTGGGTTACTGTAATGCAAAATTGCCCATAATAAGTGCATAAGAGAGGTATATGGGAGTACACAGAAGGTTCTGGTGGTGAAAGATAATTGCCAAATACAGAGATCAAGGAAGTTTTCATAAAGGAGGCAGTATTTGAGTTAGGGGATAAGAGGAATAATAGAGTATAATAGGTGGAAAGGAACAAACGCAGAAAACTGCAGAGTGTATTTAGAGGGAGAAAAAAGTATAGAATACGTAAAGAAGAGAGAGCATGAGATGAGTTTGCAAAAACAGATGTGGGGGCAGCTAGGTGGCACAATGGATAGAGCACCAGCCCTGAAGTCAGGAGGACCTGAGTTCAAATCTGACCTCAGACCAAACACTTGACACTTACTAACTGTGTAACCCTGGGCAAGTCACTTAACCCTGTTTGCCTAAAAAAAAAAAAAAATTAAATTAAATTAAAAACAGATGTGAAAGATTGTGAAAGACCTTGAATGTCAGGCTAAGGAAAAAAACCAAAACTCAACTGGAGTAACCAGGGCTTTGCCCCGAGGCACTAAAATTTAGAGGGAGCACTTATACTCCAACAGAGAGAAAGGACTGATTTAGCACCTAAGTTAATAAGAATAATTGACTAAAGAGGAAACTACTAGGGTAGCATGCATCTCCAGCTCCTTCACTCTCCTCCCCAGTTGCCATACCCTATGTCCCCTCCTTCTCCCTCCCCTGATGGCAGTCTCCCCAGAAATGGCATCTCAGTGTCCTGGGTCTCTGACTTTCTACCACAGGAGCTATTATCCCAAAATCTCTTTCTCTTTCCCTTCCCTCCACCCCCCACAGAATTTTACATTAAAATTTGATTCTTGGGCCTCTTTCATGCTGTTTGCCCTAGGAACATTTTGTAATGGTTGTATGGGCACCAGAATTGCTAATAATAGCTCTCCTAAGGAGTGTGAACTTTATTCAACATTCAAAAAGGAGCCATTGGAGAGTTTTTGATTTTGAATTTTTTTTTTTTTGGTTTTGTTTTTTTTTTTTTGGTTGTCCTTGTTGCTTTTAGCAGAGTACGACAGATAAAACCATGTCAGTGTATTGGAGGAATTGAAGAAAGAGAAAGCGTAGGTGACAAGACCTGCTTGGAGACTCTTGTAAGAAATTCTGGGGTGTGGCAATGAAGGCCTAGAGTCATGCCAAGAGTAATAGAGAAAAGAGAGGACAGACGTGTGGAATATTTTTGAGTCCTGGAAACTGATTGGTTACAAAAAGCCCTGGATCCAAAGCACTAGACCTCTAGGTGGCCAATGTCTGGAAAGAATAAAGGAGGAGGGAAATTGTATGCAGACTGCAAGTGAAAGATAGGAGACAGGTAAGGGGATAGTCCAGGCATAACAGTGGGACTAGAAGCTGCTGGTGGTCAAGGCAGAGCCAGGGGTTGGAGATAGATGGGCAGTATGGAGGAGGGGACCAAAGGGCTGAGTAATGTCCAGAGTCAGAGCAGATAGGCAAACCAAAATGAAGGCAAGCTGAATGAGTTTGTGCAGGCAGCAGACCAGAAGCCAGGTACACAGGCAAGAAGCCAGAGAACGCAAATACCAGAGGGCAGAGAAAGGTAGGAGTCCAAAGTCCAGGCAAACAGTCATTGGGCACCAGGATACCTGCTGGAACTGAAGAAGTAAAGCAAAGCAAACAGAAAAAACAGATGCCAAGCACTAATAATAAGGAAAGATCGTGATAAGCAAGGTAGCTTTTCTATCCCATATATTAGAACAATCAGAACTGAGTAGGAAATCATATGGGGGAAAGGGACAGGTAGCAGTCAGCATGGTATAGTGAACAGGGCACTACGACCTAGGGTCAGGAAGCCCTAGGTTCACATCCCACTTTAGACATTTATTAACTGTGTGACCCTGAGCAAGTCACTTAACATCTTCGTCCTTTGGTTTTCTGGTCTGGAAAATAAGGAACTTAGATTCAGTGACTTTTTCAGTGTCCAGTGCTCCTTTTCATGTCTAAACCTATGATCCCCTAGTTTGAGTTAATGTGATCTGGATGAAAATTTCACTTCTGTCACTCCATCTCTGTGAGTCTCAGTTTTCTCACTGAAAAAAATGAAGGGGTTAGAATAGATGGCCGCAACGGTCCTTGCTAGTTCTAAACTTACAGTCCTGTGTGTAAATTTGAGTAAGGTCCTGTGCTTGGTGAATTCCTTCATGACCCAAGCTTCTTCTAATACTGTATTACTGGAACCTAGGTGGCATAGTAGACAGTATGGTTGACATGAAGTAGGGAAGACCTAAGTTCAAATCCTGCCTCAAATACTTCCTGACTATGTCACCCCAGGCAAGTCACTCAAGCTCTGCCTCCTTCAATTTCCTTAGCTGTAAAGTGGGCACAAGAATAGCGGGTATCTCATGGGTTTGTTGTGGTGATCAAATGAGACATAATAAATGCTAGGTATTAACATTATTAAATTATGGTCTATTATTGTCTTTCACTTGAATCATTCCCCTGGTATATGATAAAGATGCATTGTGATATGATAGAAAAAGCACTGTCCTAGTCATCACAAAACCTGTCTTTGGGTCTTGGCTCTGATGCTTAAAAGCTGTATCACCTTGAGCAAACTCGCAGTTTCCCTGAAAAGAGGGGCTTTTCAAGACACTTGCATTATATACTTCATGGAGTTGCTATGAAAGAAAGACAGTATAAATTGCTATGTAAATGTGAGTTATTACTATGATTACAATGATCACTTATTGTTATTATTATTATTATTATCATTATTTGTTACATGGATTCTCTTTTCCAGGGCTGCTTTTAGTAATCATCAGCTTAGAGGGAGAACTGCAAAGAATGCATCTTTTTCCTTTGGCTTGGCAACTCAATTGTGTGGCCACACTTGTCCCACACTAATGGAATGGAGCAGTGTTCTAATTAAAAAAGAAAACACATCTTTTCACCAGCAGAAAGCCAAGGTATTGTGATTCTGTTGTCCTGAAGAAAGCATGCTTTAATAAAAAAAAATCCTTTTATAATCCCTCCTTCTGTTCGTAGCTTCCCAAGGCTTTTCCTGGCAATAAAAGGATCGTAAAGTTGACAAACAGAGGCAGGGACAAAGAAGTATGGGGAGATAATGCCCTAGTGAATAGGAACGTATTTGAAGGTGTATTGATCCCACAGCACATGGAATATGAATGTTCAAAGCCAAAGTCACCATATAGGTTAATATTTCTATTGTAGAACATAAGATCCTCTAGGGTGGGGACTTTTTCTTCCACACAACACTTAAAATTGCACTGGGCACCAGGGAGCCTCTTCATGTTAACTAAGGTGAAAGAAGACATTGGGCATTACAACATGACCTTTTATATGAGGTGCATGTCCTTGAATGAGCTCCCCTCACCTCTCCATCTGTCCATCACCTACTCATTCTTCAAGACCCAAATCAAGTCCTGCTTCCTTCATGCAGTTTTTGCTGGTGATTCTGAACCTGACATTTACTAGTCATTCATATTGTCATTGACTGTTTTCCTTCTCCTAGAATGCTATTTTTCCTGCTCTTTGCCTCCTGGAATCTCCAACTCCCTTCAAAGCTCAGCTCAAGGACCACCTCCTTCAAGAGGCCTTCTGAGCTTCCTCCAATCATTAATACACCCCCCAAAACCCTTAATAACATATTTTGTATTATACATAACACAAGTAAATGCATATACATATAATACAAAATAATATTGTTGTATGTAATGTATGCATGTATACATACACGTATAATATAATATGTATATTTCCTTGGGATATATAAGCCTGGTAAAGGAGTCTCTGGTTCAAAGGGTATGAACATTTTAATTCATAAACTAAATTTTATGTGTATAATTCCAACTTGCTTTTCAAAATGGCTGTATTTTACCATTTTACAGCTCCATTAAAAATGTATAAGTGTGCCTATCATTCTGCAACCCCTCCAACATTGACTATTGTCATTTTTTGGGTCATTTTTACCAATTTGCCGAGTGTGAGGTAAAACTTCAGAGGTTCGTTATTTGTGATTTGGAGCTTCTTTCATGTAGTTATAAATACTTTGAAATTTTTTGCAAAACTGTCTGTTCCTTTAGCCACTTATCTATTGGGGAATGGCTATTTTATATGTGTATGTGTTTGTGTGTATGTGTATACACACATGTGTGTGTGTATACACATACACATATATACATATATACACACATATATACTTACATATCTTGCATATCATACCCTTATGAAAGAAATTTTTTTTGTCTTTAAAAAAATACTGTTTGTTGTATAGATTGGCTCTCTAGGATGGGATGGATACTAGAGATTACTATGATGACAAAAAAAAGAAGACATAAATAAAAACTTTTTTTTAAAAAGCATGTTGATTCTGGAGTGAGAGAAACTGGGGTTCCTATTCTATTTCTGTGTGACCTTGGACAAGTCATAACCTCCCTGGGCTCAAGTTTACTTATGTATAAAATGAAGAGGTTGGACCAGATGGACTTGGAAGCCCTTTCCAGATCTTTGATCCTGTCAGATTATTTCTTTAAACCTTCTACATCATGGCCTCTACTCTCTTTCTTAGCAGATGGCCTTTTCTTTTACTCAACTAAGAAAATAAAGTACCATGATTTCTCTCTTTCCCCCTCTTCCATATATGAAAATTCCTTTAAACATTTCCCATTCTCTCCTCATTTGCTCCAGTCACTAGTGAAGAAAGGGTCTTCTTACCAAGGTCAACCATTATGCTTTTGCCCTGGAGATAGGCTTTTGCCTCTCCCCTCCCATATCCTCTGAGATTTGGCTCTTTCATTCATCTCTTTTTGTCTCTCTCTCATTTGCTGATTTCTTCACTGCTGCCTACCTGTGTAATATTAGCTAATCACCATGGCTAATCAATCATATGTCTGGTGCTTTCAGGTTAGCTTAGCACTTTCCATCTATTATCTTATTGGATCTTCACTACAGCCCTGGGAGGGAGGTGCCATGGATAGTCATTGTATATTCTATAAGTAGCAGAGTCATTTTCAGGCAGTATGGTAGGAGTTTCCTTGTCTACTCTTCTTTATATCAAAAAAATCATGGGTCCAGTGAAAAAAATTTTTTTTTCCTTCAACTCTCCTTTCTTTCATAGCCAAACTCTCACAAAGAGTCGTTAAATTCTTTGCCTCCATTTCTTCACTTCCCACTCGATTCTTGACCCCTTGCAATTTGACTTCCTAACACACCACTTGACTAAAACTTTCCATCTAGGAGAGGAAATATTGCACAAAGGATAAAGCATTGGACTTGGCATCAGGAAGACCTGGGTCTGAATGCTACTTTGGATGCTCCCTAGTTGTGTTGTTTGGGGAAACTCTCTAAAACTCTCTCAGCCTTGGTTCCCCTATCTGTAAGAGAAATGAAATAATACCTGCAGTACTTACCTCACAGGATTGCTATGAAGATCAAATGGGATAATGTATGCAAAATCCTTTCTTAAATTTAAATCGATCTATCTACATTAGGCCTGCGCAACGTGCGGCCCACCAAAGGATTTCAGGCAGCCCTCGAAAAATGTAGAGGAAACTTCTACACCCAAAATCCTTTGGCACAGGTTGTGCAGGCCTAATCTACATACACATATGTGTGTTGTATGTATATGTGCCCCCCCTTTTTTTAATCAATGTTCTCTTATAGCTTCTTGTCATTTATTCATCTTCTCTGTAGTTTTTGACACTATTAATGTTGCTTTCCCCAAAACTTAATTTCCTTTAAGGCTTATCTCATGTGCTATTTCCTGTGGGAATCCTTTCTTGATCTCCTTTTGTTGATCTCCTCCAATTATATTTTCCCATTTGTGTATATATTATATACCTCTTGTGAGGGACTGTTTGATGTTGGCAGCTACCAGGTTGGGCACTGTGGCAAGAGTAGAGTAAGATCTGGGTATTTTGGAAGTCGAGGCAGGGGCTGTGGTAGGCAGAGTCATGGTGAACTGGGATGGGCTGGATACGGAGAAGCCCTGAGGCAGTGGGCAGTGCTTGTGAGATAAGCTGGGTACAAGGAAGTAGCCGGAGCTTGAGCTCCTGAGGCAAGGGGTGGTGCCACGTGGGAGTGGGACGGCAGAGGACTGAGTTCCCTTTGCTTAGTCCCCTCCCTATATGCAACGTCATCCCCAGACGCCTCTTGTGACCTTCCTGACTTCCTGGGTCCCTTTGTGTAGCACTGACTCAGACCCCTCCTCCCAGTGTCTGAGTCTGACTTCCTAGGTCAAGTACTCTTGTCTATGCGCCAATCCCAGATGCTTCCTCCCTGTATCCGGTCCTAGCCTCCTACGTCACTCCCTCCCCCTTGGTGTGCTAAACTCAGACAGCCCCTTCCGGTATCTGACCCTACAATCATTGGCTAGTAAGCGGGCTGGGGAGGAGGGGCTAGGTAGGTTTTTAGGATCAAGCGTGGTCAGATCACACGCGCTCTCTCCTGGCTCCTGCCCTGTTGCTCTGGCCTTGCTGCTTGGGCTTGCTATGATGGCTTGCTGTGATGGCCTCTGAATAAAGCTCTGGTGTTGGCGCCTCCTGATGGCTCGTCTCTGTGTGGTTATCCGGCAGAGGACCGAAGACTCGAGTGTGAGTAAGACTCTGGTAGTGTGCTCCTTATAGGAGGAGCGGGTACCGGCGTACGGCCGGCAGAAGGTCGGCGTGCGGCCAGTATACCTCTAGTAAAATTTTGTCCATATAAGAGCTTTTCACTTTCATGTGGTCAGTTGTCCTTCTTAATCATCTCTATCCCCTTTTTTTGGTTTAAAATTTACCTTCCCTCCAATAGCCATAGCTATAAAGAATGATTTGATTGAAAAAAAAAATATGGCATGACCTTTATATGTATCCCTTTTGAGATCACTGTGGTATATGGTATAAGTAGGGTGGGGAACTTGTAGCCTCTGAGGACATGTGGCCCTCTAGGTCTTCAAGTGCAGCCCTTGATTGAATCCAAACTTCACAGAACAAATCCCTTTAATAAAAGAAGTAGATGTTCATTGATTGCGGAATGATTAAATGAATTGTGGTATATCAGTGTAATAGACTATCATAGGGCTGTAAGAAAAATGATTATAAAGATTGCAAAGAATCATGGAATAACTTATAGGAACTGATGCAAAATGAAACAAGTGGAACCAGAAAAACAGGGCTTACAATGATGTAAATGGAAACAAAAACAAAACAATAGAAACTGAATGATAAGAAATTATAATGACCGAACTTGGCCCCAAAGAAGAGATATGAAAAAATATCTCCATATGCTTCTTGGCAGAGGTGGGAAATCATGACTGAGGAATACCTGACATGATGTCAGACTTTTTAGAGATATTGGTTAGTTTGTTGAACTTTGTTTTTAAAATTGTGTATTATAAAGTGTTCTATGGTGTTCTATGTTCTATAAGGGAGTGGGGTAAGGGATGCAATGGAAAATACAGGTCATATAAAAGTAAAATATAGTAATAAGATTTAATTTTAAAAACACACAGAAGAGAATAAAGTGAAATTCAGAAGGAAATACAAACAGGACATTATTGGTAATGTTTTGTTCAATGTAATATATAATTTTATAAAAACTGCATATAAATGAAGTTCAGGGTTTTATATGCAATCTTCTTTGTATATTAAAAAGCTTATGTTTATTGCTATTCATTAAGTTTATACAAAAAAAGGGACATTTTTCAGAAGAACAATGAATATGTTGAATACAGAGAAGCATTAAAGGACCTATGTGAACAGATTCAAAGTAAAGTAAGCAGAACTAGGAAAATAATATACACAATAACTACAATAATATAAATGGAAAATTTTAAAAATGCCATTCAATCATGTGTAATTATAACAACTAAATGTGTCTCTGAAAAAGATGAAAGAAAGTATGTCTCCCTATCTTCTTTTCAGAGGTAGGGAATTATAGGTGTGGTGAATTCTAAGCGGCGTGCCACACCCATAATTCCCTACCTCTGAAAAGAAGATACTTTTTGATGTCCTTGTTAGTTCTCTAAACTGATATGTCCCCCTTCTTTTCTATTGTTAGTAATATGAGGATGCTGTGGTGGAGGAAGGGAGTGGAAAGGGATCCATTGAGAAATATAGATTATGTAAAAATAAAAGGTTTGGGGCTTTTTTTTTTTTAGTTTATGCAAAAGCCTACCAAAATGTAGGTTATATAAAAACAAAAATCTTTTTTTTTTCAAGCAAAAAATGTGTTTGAAAGAAATAAATGAAGTAGTAGACTCTATCTGGGAGAATGTGTACCTACTTGAATAATCCTTGGTGAGAATATAGGACCATCTACAAAGTTTAACCAGAATTTAAGTTCTCCAACCAAACCACAAGATAATCGATTGATTTATTCTAGGAGTGAAAGTACCAACCACCTCCTAGATTTTAAGTTCTCAGATGATTCTCTCCAGTTTACAGACAAAGGGCAAAGGAAAAGAAGCTTTATTGAGAAATGAAAGGAGAAATGCACTCAGTTCAGGGAGAGTTCTTCTGTAGGCACAAAGGTCAGGTTAATGAATCAATGGCTGCCATTCTCTTGAATACAACTCATGATTCACCTGCTTGATTTCTTTTTTTTCCCCTTTTTCCTTTTTCTTTTTTCTTCTTACTGCTTCAGTTTTCTCATTCAAACAGAGAAATCTGTAAAGTAATAGATACATTAAAAATAGAGAAAGGGAAATTTGACATAGCATGAAAGGTGCTGGATTTGGGTTCATAGGATCTGGGTTCATATCCTAACTGCCACTTAATAGCTATGCAATGGAGGGTCTTCCCCTCCCATATTGATTTTTTTTACTAGGTAAAAGGCCATTCTTTGCCTCATTTCTTGCCTAGCCTTAATCCCTGAACCAGCACTGCCTCAGTCAAACGAAGACTTGGGAAAGACTTTAGTTTAAAAAGGCCAAGGTGTCCCACTGCATCCAGGGCTATCTCCAGTTTTCCTGATTTATTTCTTGCCACTGGGCCCAGATGAATTCAGAGAAAGAAGTGAGGCTAGTGATTTTGCATAGCCTGCCTCACTTAAATCCAATTCACTTGCAAGTCAAAGCATCACCTTCTTGATGCCATGGTCCTCTTCGAGAATGAAGGACAAACAACAATATGATTTTAGGTATGTCACTGAATCGTCATAGACCTCACTTTCTTCATCTGAACAATGCAGGGGTTGTACTAGTTGTCCTCTGAACTCCCTTCTTGCTCTAAGTCTATAATTATAGTGAGTGCAAAGCACTTTACACATACTATCTTATTTGATCCTCATAACAATCCTGGGAGATAGGTGATATTATTCACTACTTAAACAGATGAGGAATCTGTGGCTAAAAGCATTTAAATGTCTTTCCCAGGGTCACACAGTGAGTGAGACAGAATTTGAAGTCAGGTCTTTTAGACAAGTCCAAAGCTCTTCCTAGTATAAATTACACACATAGTTCTACCCTAAATCACTAGTGGCATAAGAATCTCTTTAAGGAATAAAAAGCTCCAAATTGGTACACTAAGACAATCAGAACTTCTCTGTTCCTCAGTTTGTCAACCCACAAAATGGAAAGAACAAAATTTTAGGAAATTGAGGGCTGATACAATGAAAACAAAAATGAAAGTAGCTAAAGTTGAAAAGTAGAAGCTGTAAGCTCTTGAGGAAATGGGCAACAGAGGGAAAGCATGGAGGAATGAATGAAACAAACTCAGTAACTCCCCCCAGCAAAAGAAAGGGAAAGGGGTAGAATTGTTCAAAGAAAGGAAAGCGGAAGAATGGGGAAAAGCATATTAAGCATACACATTTGAATCAAGCTCCCATATCATCTTGGGAAGGGGAGACAAGTACTTCTCTAACTATTGTTTTGTTTTTTACTTAGAACAAATATTCCATTCCTCTCTAGAACATGCATGTCTTTTACTTATTAGTATTCCTTAACCCAGAGCACCTGGCTCATGTGCCACCCAAACTTGGCATTCGGGTCAGTATTTGTTCAATGAATGAATGGATGAATGAATGCATATGAAGACCCAAAGTTCACCTTCAAGATGAAGGATTGCATAGATCTCTCCTATCCGCTTTGGTAGGTGAGTTGATGGCTGGCAATAGAGATGTGCCAATGAGTATAGGAGGAAAGGAGGAGACATAAGGAAGAGAGATAAATTCAGCTGCCATTGGGGTACATGCCAATATGTCTGATTAATAAACTAGGAAAAAGAAACCCAGTTCTTTCCCCAGGTCCCTCCCCATCTATAAGCTAGCCACCAAAGGAATCTGAATTAATGGGAAGCAGCAGGGCATAATGAAAAGAGCATTGGATATGGAATCACATGGTTCAGGTTCAAATCTCTGCTTTGAAAGTTACTGTGGGGCAGCTAGGTGGCGCAGTGGATAGAGCACAGGCCCTGGATTCAGGAGGACCTGAGTTCAAATGTGACCTCAGACACATAACACTTACTAGCTGTGTGACCTTGGGCAAGTCACTTAACCCCACTGCCTAGCCCCCCCCCCCAAAAAAAAAAGAAAGAAAGAAAGTTACTAACTGTGTAACTACTCAACGAATCACTTAATCTCTCCAGGCATTAGTTTCCTCCTTTGTAAAATGAGGACGTTAGGCTAGATGGCTTCTGTGGTCCCTTCCAGTTCTATATCTACGATCACATATAACGTTCCATCTCCTATCCTTTCACATTGGTTGTCCCATATTCCTGGAATATTTTCACTTCTCCCCTCTACCTCTTAGAATTCCTGATTTCCTCCTTGACATCCATCTCAGGAGCCACGTTTGGTGGGAGGTCTTTCTTTGTTGTTCCTTGTCCTCCCCCCCCAGCTTCTTAGTGCCTTTCTCTCCTCTAAGTTACTCTAGGTTAACCTGTAGGTATCTACTCTGTCCATATCTTGTATATACCCATATATGTCCATGTTATCTCCCCTACTAAAGTAGAATATAATCTCTTTGAGTATAGGGACTTTTAACATTTTGGTCTTTGTATCACCAGTGCTTAGCATAGGGTCTCACATGTAGTAGGCACTTTATCAATGCTTGTTGATTCATTGATTCAATCCTACGTTCCTATAATCTATGTCACTGGCTTTTGTGAAGCAAAACGGTACTTTAAAGGATCATGTATATGAATATATGTGGACATACATACATATGCATACATTAACACAGTAGAAATTAACATCACTGTCTATCATCATCATGTGTTTACCTTTGCTAATGGAAATCCTGGCTCATGGAGCAATTCTGTCACCTTGGTAATTCTTTGTTCTCCAGCTGTTTCTCCTCATGTCTCAGGAGAGTCCTTTCTTTTATTCTAGCTACTCCTAGGAGAGGGAGCAAAATTTAATTCGTAAGTTCACAAGCAGTGCCAACCAACGACAAATTGTATCTTTGCCTTTATTCAAATCAATGTGATGCCAGTCATCCTCCCACATGGACACAACCAAAGGATGGTTACATTGCACACAGAACCTGTCTCTCTCTCTCTCTCTCTCTCTCTCTCTCTCTCTCTCTCTCTCTCTCTCT